>NC_041402.2:24197499-24497499 GCF_900747795.2 Erpetoichthys calabaricus
GATTCTTTTCAAAGGTAAAGTGCAGGTTAATTTGTTTTATGTGTTTTTACTTTATATTTTGTATTTATCATTTTTATATGAATAATTTTGGACTGTGGAACGAATCATCTGAGTTTCCATTATTTCTTATGGGGAAATTCAATTTGATATACGAGTGCTTTGGACTGTGAGCACGTTCTCGGAACGAATTATGCTCGCAAATCGAGGTTCCATTGTACTATAAATTTACTCCGTCTGTTACAGACAAAATCAAATGTATGTTTTTATTGTATAATATTAACAATAAGAGCATCTCACTACTCAAAACGCTAAATTTGGAAGGCAGCCAGTATCGAACCCGCAACCTCTTGATTGGGAGTCAGCAGTTCTTACCATTACACCACACAAGCTGTCACATCAGTAACCTACCGTAACCTGCTTTCTATTTCTTCGGTTATATTCTTGAATAAAAATGCACTTGTTTTGTTATACATGTACCTTTTGTGAAAGTGTTCATTTGATATTTGGACTTCAGGCTTTAAACATTATACAGTTCATGTCTGCATTTTGTCATTTACTACTAAAACATGAAAAACGTTTCTGTTTTAACGATGTTTTTACATAGATTGTTACAGACACGAAACACACATAAAATGTATGTATTCCAAATGATGATATATTATTTACCCTTTATAACTCAAGGCAACTCACACCCAGATAAACACGCTTGAGTTGTGAGAATTTTGCGACTGACTTCAGCTCTGTTTTTGGGATAGCAGGTTGTTTGCTGCTTAATATATTATTTACCCTCTACAACTCCAAGCACTTCACTCCAAGATAAACACTGAGCACTGAGAACCTTCTTTGTGAATTGAACTGCAGCGGTGGGTGGGGCGATGGGATACCAGATTGCTTGCTGCTCATGTTGATCGACACATTTACAACACAAAAGATGCTGATGGAGAGGTGCGAACAGATTTAAGGTGGTCCAGGATTATGAGTTTTTTTTGTAGGCTTTGGTAGTTCTAGTGTTACAAAATCGCTTTCCTACCTGTTTGAAAAAATCCAATTCTCGCTTAGAGGATCTGTTCAAAGCTTTATTTAAATATGGAAAGATTTACTTAATAAAATTTTAGAATGAGCAATTATATTACAGAAATAGGACACTTTCCGTTGTTTTTGTTCTATCTATTTTTGCCTATGCTGTTGGCTCTCCTCTCGTTCTCTGAAGTGGGGATTAAATTCGGTTTTGTTGCTTTCCTTTATCTTTCTGATCATTTTTTACTTTTCAGTTTTGTTTTCCTAGTTTTATGAAGTCATTTGTTGTATAAATTCAACTTGATGTCATGCAATGTTATTTTCTTCAAATAATAATAAAAAGATGCTGCCAGTTTCTCTCATGCTGTATTCCTTCAGAGTGTCTTGGAGATACCAAATCAAATAAAATTTTATTTGCCACATACAGTTATATACATAGTGCAAACTGCAGTGAAATCCTAGCACAGAAGCTCAAAAAAATAGAAATACTATAAACAACCCACCTCTGACTGGGGATTTCATACACTGTGGTGACTGTGGGATTTATTTGTTTATTATGAAAATTTGGGCACATAATGAATGATAAGTATCAACTCCTTCTGTGTTATCCATGTAATTGGGTCATGTGTTACAGAGTGACATTAATGCTTCAAACACAATTTTACTAATGCGTACCTCCCATCATCATTACTTTCTGTATACTTTTGATAGATTTCAGGGCCTTTCAAATGCTTGAATTGAATAGCATTACAATAATGACAGTGACACTCATTTCAATCTAATATAGCTTAATATTTGCATTTTTTTATCAAATATTCCCTGGGCTCTGTCACTTTAAATTTAGAGGAATGTGTTGTGCTACATTGTTAATTGACAGAGGGCGAGAGGTTAAGTGCTGGCGCACTGCCATTATTAGGCAATCAAACATCCCACTGATCAAATCAAGGAGAAACATAAGACCAAAAGAAGACTAGATGTGGATTAATTGAACTCAGTACTGACCTTGTTCTATTGGTCACTGCAACACCACTTAGACCTGAAGATCATCTCCTTCTACTACCGTACTATGTAGTCTATTCATGAGCCACTGCTAGTACAGTACAATGCAATTGAACCTAGAGATTTAACGAGTGCGGGGAGGTTTGTTTTCTTTTGTTAATAACCAAATTGGTATTAAAGTATATGTTAACTATGTTTTTATTTTTTTCCCATTATCATATTTATGCAACATAGAGAAATATGGGAGAATAATTTCCGGGTAACATGGCATTCATCTTAAAGAAATAACATAAAGGCTTAATAAATGACAGAAACATGTTCAGGCACACCAGGGGGGTATTTTTCGTATGTCGCTTAAATCATCCGAGATCAGGTTCCTCATCTTGGATAAGTTAATGCCGGTGACACTCTATCCAGGATAGGTCGGTTTTTCAAACGCAAATTAGTCTAACTGGATCTAATCATACGTGATGAATGCACGCGCTCGCGCTGAGTGAAAAGCCCATATATATTGAGTCTAGAAAACATGATCAGCAAGTCTTTGATAGGCTGTAACAAAATGACGAAAGAACGGGCGCATTTTTTTTCACACACGCAGAGCAAGACCTTTTATTCGAAGGACATGAAGAATTTCAAGATTTAATATGCACAAGGGGTAACACTGCAAAAGCAGCCCAGACCAGAAAAGACGGCTGGCAAAAAGTGGCCGACAAATTAAACGCTAAGTAGTGTGCATTGTACTTACTGAATGCAGCGTTTCATTTCCTATGTGTCAGATTAATTATTATTTAATATGTCATAATTCCAGATCAAACGTGAGCACAAGGAGAACATGGGAACAGGTTAAAGTGAAGTACAAGAATATACTTCAAACTGGTAAATATTGGTATATAACTATTTAAAGAATTGTTGACATAAATAATCATATATAATATAAAAAACA
Organism: Erpetoichthys calabaricus; assembly: GCF_900747795.2. Classification (NCBI taxonomy): domain Eukaryota; kingdom Metazoa; phylum Chordata; class Cladistia; order Polypteriformes; family Polypteridae; genus Erpetoichthys; species Erpetoichthys calabaricus. The sequence goes on from NC_041402.2 coordinate 24,200,459, forward strand.
TTAATTTTAAAGCTAATAAGAAGGCAGACCAGCAAAAAACAGGTGGAGGTCCACGCGGTCCAGACCTAACCCCTGCAGAAGAGCTTGCTCTTCAGCAAAATGCCCATCGCCCTGTTTCTGAGGGCATTCCAGGGGGAAGCTCCTCCTCAAAACCAGTGGCAGGATGCAGTGGTCACTTCATTTCAGGTAAAGGATGGTCATTGCATATATTTGTCCTCCATGTGTGCCATAGGTATGTTCCATATAGCCCTCTTATTTGTTGGGTCAGTTGCAGGGAATGTCATATCCCTTGAACCTGTGTCTGACCAATGAGATATTGACGAAGGTCAAATATTTGATGAAGACACTGTGTCTGATTATTCATCAGGAGGAGAGGTACATTTTCCAAATAATGTTTGATCAAATTCCACTGTGATCAGTCCCATGTGCCCCAATCACATTTGGAAATCCTGGTAATGAGAATGTTAGACTGATTGAGATTCTTCATGGAACTGTGGGAGTTTTTACCTTTGTATTACCTACCTGCAATGGCATGAAATGCCTCTTTTATTGTCTGCACATGCAGGTGTCCAGGAAACACTATGAAAACCCGAAGGAAATATTTCAGAGCCAAACAGACTTTACGAATTGCCTGGCAAACTGCACTTTTAGTTAGATTTTCTGCATCGCCTACAGTATATAAAAAAGTGCCGCTTGTAAAAAACCTCAAAGCAATGCATACTGTCTGTGTGGCTGTGAGAGCCCGACTTTGCCTAGTTTGACTTTGAATATAAGGTGCTAATAAATCTTTGATGTATAATATTCCCCCTCGGCTAAATCGGTATCTTTCGAAAAGAATTTCCTCCGGGAGTAATAAAGGATCTTGCCGATCTTGCAAAACCCTCTCTATATGAAATTCTCTTCGTATAATTTGCGCACCCATATCAATTGGTCGCTCATTCATGAACGGCGAAACCATGACTGGATGACTTCCACGCACCGCCACTGATTACGTGTGTAAACTAATCCTTGTTTACACAGAACAGGTTTGAGGATTAGGATGTGTTACTATGACAACACTTCCAGCAAGAGTTTCGAAAAACCGACAGATCCAGGATCAGGCCAAATCGTCAACAATTATATCCGGCTAAGCGAGTAATCCATGCTTCCAAAGCAGGTAAAGGTCAAGTGAACAACAAAATGTACACTAAAATATAAGAATTGTTTTAGGAAAATACTGAGATGGACAAGCAAATAATGTACCAGAAGAAAGGGTGATGTAATATACAAAATGTGCTGAAGGATGACTAAGAGATGACTAAGAAAGCAGCAGATGTCCTATAAACAAGAATGGACAAAAATCTCAAGGGTGGTGGCGCAACTCAAAGGTACAGACTTGTATTTTATATAAATCATTTGGGTGTACACCAATGAACCAACCAGAGTAAAGTGTATGCATTGATTGACACTGTATGTAAATTCAGTAGTTTATAAAATGAACCTCTATTCTTTGTTTCTCTGACCATTTTGACGAGGCTGTGACAGACTGCTTTTGAAGAATGTTCCCTCCAAGGCATTTTGCTGGGGAGTAATTAAAAGATACAATGAACAGCTTTTCCCCTACCTGATTACTGAATTGTCCTGTTAGAGGATGTTTCTTTCTTTAATAAGATGTTTAATTTCTACCACAGAAATGACCAGGACTGTCGCATTTGTTACATTACTGGGAAATGATGGTATAAATATGACGGCACCCTGGTGTACGTTATCCCTCAGTTAGTTAAGCAACAAATAAAATGACAGTGAGTTTTATTGCAAGTAGGCCTAGACTTTGGTTCCATTGTGGTTCTGAATTTTTTCTGACATTTTGACTTTGATATTTTCCTTTCCCATGTGCTTTGTTTGCTCAGTTACCATTGTGATCTTCTGGTTCTGACCTTGCCTGTTCTTGGCAATGATTTGTGCTTCATATTTTTTATCTCTTAGTTATAGATTATCGTTTAGATAATCACCTCATGTCTTATAACAATTCCAAAAACTCATTCAGATCCTTTTAAAAAAGGTACATGGTCTCTACTTTTGTTCTGTATTCCAATATGCAAATAAGAGATTCCTGAATTCCATCCTGAGAGCAGTTCCCCTTTAATTTCAATCTGTATTTTCAACCACTATTTAATCTGAGAAATCTTTTGTGATTATAAAAAAATAAATAATACGTAACAAGAGGTGACTATAAGTGACTATAAGATGACTATAAGTGTATACTAAATTCCAACAATGCCTCTCTCCCACCACTCTCAACCCTGTTCCAAGGCTAGCATTATTTCACCAAGAACCATGCTGATGCCAGCCTACCACACACCTTACCACCTGAATATAAAGGCAGTGTATTCTAAATTTTTGGAATTAAAAGATTTCACCAGAGAAGAAGCAAATTACCAGTTTTGCATACACTCACTGGATATGTCATTAATCCGTGATGCAAATAACTCCTAGTGAATCAAATTATAGTATGAGGACAGCCAATTCTTCAAAGTGATTAATTCAGGGCTCTTCTATGAGGAAGCAAAGAGCAATTTAGCAGACACTGTGCCTAAACAGATGAACTAACATTGATGCAGAGAGAATGAGGCCATAGAGGTCTAGGATAATAGGAATGTGAGGTAAAGGGAAACTTGAAACAGGCAGTTGCAAAGAAAAATATCAAAAAAGTAAAACCAGAAAGCCAAAACAAGAAGGTAAAACAAGTTTATGTGTATAAACATGCTGGGAACACCACTGGGACAAAGATGGCAGAGAAGACCAGGGCAAAGATCCATTAGGTATAGGTTGTAAGGTTTAAGATAAAGCCCATTCAAATATTTCAATCAGTTAATGGCATTAATAATGATATTCTGGCAGACAGGTTGGGATAGTGTGAGATCATAGGGTCACTAAAAAATGTAGAGAACTGTTTACAAGACAAGGCTTTGGGAGATGTGGAAAAGAAGCTTGCAATAGAAGAAAATAGGATGGTGGGGAACGCAACTACGTCTGTTTAGCTTTTAGTACTGAGAGCATATATACTGTAGATAAAAGAAAAAAGAAGAAGAAGGAATGCTAAAGTGAGACTGAAGATTTTTAAATGATCTGGTGGGAAAACGTTCATGCATATCACCTGCACTAAGCAGGCATAATACTGCAGTGACCACCAATCATTACACCTTATTAAATACAGTGAAGTGCATGTGATACATGTGTGAAGGGCCTTTACTGATTTGAGCAAATTTTGGATAGCACACTGTTGTAATTGGACCGTCACAAAGTTTTCAAATTGTTAAATTTGAATGGTAACAAACAATCAGGGCTAGCTCTACCGTTTTTGCTCCCCTAGGTGAAATTGTGAATGGCGCCCCACCACACTCTTTGATTTGAGTGGAACCACCACTGCCATATCTCTACATACAAACCTGGAGAGATGATAAGGGAGCCAGGAATAGGGAGAGCAAACTACAGAGAGTCTGGATACAAAGCAGTGAATTTACAATTTGAGTATGTCGAGAGTTATGCTTAATTACTTCTAGCACAATACTGTATGCTTACAAGACTGTTTCAGAAAAACACAGGCTTGAGGAGTGCCATTTCAGAAAATTTGTACAAACCAGTAACGGCTTATTGCACGATAACATGCAGTGAATACACTTGACTTGAGCATTCATAGTTTTCATACTCTTTCTCGGTATGTTTAGTCTTCTTTTGCTCAGAGGTTGATGCGCTTGTTGCTTCCTGAGCAGCTCTTCTTTTCTCCACCCTAGCGGCCCACTTCATCTTTTCTTTCGTGGGCATCTTTTCGTGTTAAAACTGATTAAGTCAGTGTTTGTCTTGCAATTACTTAGTACATTTTCCTTAATTTTTCATCTTAAGCTGGCAGTTGAGGCAGATTGAAGACTTAATAATGATTTAAGATATGAAAGGTAGGGGAAGTGATGGCGAAGGTGGTATGAGAATGGCACCTGTACACATGTGCCGCTGCTGAGAATTGCTTCTACAATAAAATAAAAATAAAAAGAGGAATAACCTTGGAGGTCAATCATCACCCCGAAAGCGGATAGTAGATGTCACGTGGTATATGTCTACCAAATATCAGGTCAATAGTTCAAACGGTTTACGAGCTACAGGTGATTTAAAATCCTGGACAGACAAACGGACAGCCACGGTAGCGTATTATATAAGAAGACCAGTAAACCCCCGATTCTCTAAAGAATCACAAATGCAAGAATGGCAATTACTTTCTGTTCCCTCCAATCTTTGAACGGATGTAAGATCATGGAGGGTGGGAGCGTCCTGGGAAGGTTTTCATTTAATGAAATAAATATATTTGTAGTAAAGCTGTTTCTTTTTGGAGCCATGACTCGTTTGGTTCTGGTGTTTCAGAAGCGCGTTGTAAGCGCCTTAGTTCATTGATTTTATCCATGCAGTCTCGTTTTTGTTTTTCTATGGGTGTGTTGTTAGCTAGAAGTTGTTTGTTGTTAAGAATCATAATTGAACCCCAGAACGCAGGAACTGTGGAGTAGCTGACTGTCAGTAGTCACCACTACCTCAAGTTTAAATACATACACAATATAGATAGACGCCGCATTCACTGTGTTTCCCAGTAGACACGATACGTCAGCCTTATTGCGAGTGGCAAAAGTGCTATTTAAACTAATACAGGTAGACGTGGACACCGGGTTTTCTGATGAAAAAACAATAACCTTTAAAACAGTATCGTTTACATACAAGAGATTTTGGCGAATCGTTTAAATGCAATTATTTGTATCCATTTATACACTAATAATGGCAATTATTAAATAATAATAATTATAATTATTATTAGCCATTCCTCTCATATAAGTAACATTTCAGGGACTGCCGTCTTCTATCTTCGAAACATTTCCAGACTTTGTCCTGTTCTTACGCAACACAGTACTGAAGTATTGTTTAATGCCCGAGTCACGTCACGTATAGATTACTGTAACGGTATTCTATCTGGCATCCCACAAAAACTTATCAATCGCTTAGAACTTCTTCAAAATTCGGCTGCCAGGATAATATCCTGCTGTTGTAAATCCACTGAACATATTACACCTATTCTCTCTCAACTTCACCGGCTTCCAGTTAACTACAGAATACAATACTAAATACCGCTCTTAACATTTAAAGCTTTCCACAACCTCACTGATCTCCTCCAGACTTATACTCCTCTCGCTCACTCAGATCTTGTACTTTAAGAGTATTCAGTCTGGCAATATGGTGCAGCTTTAGTTTGTGGAATACAGACACAATTAAAGACATGAGCATAAAATGATGGTTGTCAATTTCAAACTGTGTTTCCTCAGTGTGCTCCTTGAGAAAAAACATCATCAAGTTTGAGAAATGTTAACAGCTAACAACAATCTACATATTGACTAAATACGTTTAGCCAAAACATTGTTTGGAGGATCACTTGAGCACATAAATGCATAGCTTTGCTAGCTTAGCCTGGCTTAGCTAAAGTAAAGATTATAAAAAGGGATTTTCTAACGGCCAAATATAACCAAAACAATTGTTCAGCCTTACCTATGAAATGTAATCCCCCGGGATCTGGTTTGGAGCGTACAGCCGTTTGTACAATCCCAAGCAGCACATTATTCATTACTTCACTCCACAGCAGTGCCACTCACAATATGGCGGCGACGTTGACGTACGATTCTGCTAGTCATGGGGCGTCTAGTTATTCTATGTCAATGTTTAAATATGTCACCATGGCAACTTGTTGTCGTACATTTTTTTTGTCAGGTTTAGTTTACAGTTTGTGTTGTGTTGTTTGGGCGCCACTTACTGACTTTGGGAAGCCGCTGGGTTTGACTGTTGGGTGCTGTGCGAGTGCGCGTGCACTTTTGGCACGGCTTGCATCTGGCATCCGTGCATATATACAACCTTCATAAACATTACTAAACAAAGGTTTTATATGCGGTGGTGTGCACGTTCGGGCGGCGTTTGTATTCTGACCTGAAGTTTAGTTTACAGGTTGTGTTGTGTTGTTTGGGTGCTACCTACTGAGTCTGGGAAGCTGCTGGGTTTGACTCTGGGGCGCTGAGTCGCAGTGCGCGTGCGCTTTGATGCGTCCTGCGTCCGTTGTCCTGCGTTTGTGCATATAAACAACTGTCATTTAGTAATATAGATTATGCTGTATTAGCAGACTGTATTTATTTATTTTGAATTTAACATTTCTCTAAGGAATAAAACATATTAACAACATAAAGTTAAGTTAAAATTTTATGTGTAACAACTCTCTATTTAAACCTCCAGCCTAACAGGCAGCTTACGATGATGGCGACAATCTAGTTATAATCTTGCCAAGGTACTGAGATACATTTAAAATCTTAATGTAATCACAAAATTAAAAAAAAATAAAAAACATGAAGTATAAATGTTAGCTTTAACTGTATACTGATGATTCCTTTTTACTTTCTTTGCGACCACATGCAAATAATGTCATATAACTCTTCACTCAATGTACAAAATCAGAGAGTTTTTCCAGCGAGAGACAGACTACAGAGAACTTTTTTAGTATGCAAAGAGCAAATGCCATAGATTCTGGTAAACAACGGAAAATGATACTTGCCGAGTTTTAATGCAAGTTTAAAATTAGTCCATTGGGATGTGATTATAACTTGAATTTAATTGGACTTTAGCAATGCCGCCTAGAGCTGCAGTTTTGTTGCCATTTTGATTGTTTAATTTTATTTTGCTGTGTCTGTGTGCCCTATGCTGCGCCAGCTTCAGGATTATTATTATTCTTGTAATTGTTGGATTATTATTTACGTTGTAGTGCATAATGTTTGCCACCTAAGTAACAACAAAATTACGAACCATAGTAGATATGTGCAGGCTGTCAAACATTACGACCAAACACTGCTTGCTTGAAAATATAATAGAAACAATATCATTTGGATTATTGGTTTAATAGTAAGCATACTTTTACATTGAACCTGAGTGTTCAGAAGACACTTAGAGTGTATATTGCTTAAAAAAATGTTGTCCCCCCACCAAATTCTGCAACCCGAGACAAGTACATAATTCACCTAAATGGCAGAGCCGGCCCAGCAAATAATTGCATTTAATGTAAAAGGAAGGAAAGTTGTAGGCTTGATGGGCTTATCCAGTTTAATACTGGATGTAGCACATAGGCCCATAAGCATTTTTTTCCTCATCCATCTCTTACACTTCAGTGTTAACCCACTCCTCTAATGATTTTGAACTCAAGGGCCATCTGGCGGCAAGTCATTTTTAAACAGTGCAGAAGTAGAGTGGGGGCTGGGATAGTGAGAGAGCCCGGCCAACATAACCAGAAAACGCTCTGCTCTGCTTACAGCCTGTCCATTCACCTATAGGTAAAGGAGTTACTCCTTTAGTTCAAAACACTGACGAAGAGCCTGATTTTGAGTGCCATTAGAATCCTGAGGTTGTAAGATCGCTTCTGGCCGCTGGCTGTTACCACAGTGCAAATTTCCAAACTGAGAAGGTTTGTGGAGTGTGTGTGTGTGAAACCACGACAGAACAATTGGCATAGTCGACAGGATCAACATTGTGTTAAGGGTGGAGTTTGGAGCTGTACAGTGGAATGTAGGCTAGGTTACAGAAAGAGAGAGCCCAGCTGCCCTCACCAGGAAGCGCTCTGCTCTGCATACAGCCTGTCCTTGTGTCTAGAGAAAAAAGTTTCATCTTAAGCTCAAATGCTGACAAAGAGTCTGATTTAAGGGCCATTGGATTCCAGAGGTTGCGGGTTCACAGCTGGTTGCCGACAGTTGTCAAAGTGCAAATTTGCAAACTGAGAAGATTCATGGTGTGTATGTGTGTGAAACCACAACACAACACATCCTGTCACATTTCCTTCCTGGAAAAAACATTCTTTCTGGTTAAAGGATCAATTGTAAATGCCCACTGCTAGGTCAGTTACTCTCTTGCATCTTGGGAGATCAAAACAATATTCTCTTTCACCTCCCTCTAGCAGCTCTCTGCTTGCACACTGGCATCTATTTTATTTGCAGGTGCTCTCCTGTTGCCAGTGTGTCTTTCTTGCCTTGTCTTTATTACGATGCTCTTGGACCCAGTCTTTTTCTGTGCCATACTGTTATCACTTTGCCACTACAGTGTTTTGGTGTCCCCCTCCATACAAAGAAGTAAGACAAGCATTCAAATAAAACCCCCTAGCAGTTTGCTATCTTTATTAACTGTGTTGCTACAGACAGATGGCTTCAAAGATAACTTAGTTAAATTAAATAAATCCATTACATTTTTTCTACAATTTTACCCTTTTAGAATACTGATGCATTTTCTTAACTTCTGGCTAGTAGTATAGAGAGATAAAATATCAGTCACTACATAGATGACACCAATGTGTGTAGCTTCATGTGCTGTTAGAAGCACATTTATGACACATAACCTATTTACTGTACATGTTGTGGATTATGAGATGAATTTGACAATAGTCCCAAAGAAAAGCTGAGGCACTAACTGGACTGCCCCATTTAATATAGAATCCATGAAGCCAACGAAAAAACTCATATTCTCGGGCCACCTTAAATTCTTTCGCACCTCTCTTCATCTGCGTCTTTTGTTTTGCAAATGTGTTGATCAACACAGGCAGCAAAACAGCCTGCTATCCCAAAAACAGAGCTGAAGTCAGTCGCAAAATTCTCACAACTCAAGTGTGTTTATCTGGGTGTGAGCTGCCTTGAGTTGTATAGGGTAAATAATATATCGTTATTTGGAATGTATATATTTCATGTGTGTTCCGTGTCTGCAACGATCTGTGTAAATGTAGGATGACAGAAAATGGGAGGCAAGAAATGCTGAACACATAACTAAAACAGAAACTTTTTCCATGTTATACTAATAATGTCGTGAAGTGTATAATGTGTGAAAACTTTAATCCAAATATTAAATAAACACATGCTCTTTTATTCAAGAATATAACCAAAGTTAAAAAAAAAATCATTCAGTTTACATGTTGCTGTTAATGAGTTAAAAACTCAAGCTCAAATGTCAAACATTGATATGTATTCTTGGATGGTGCCGAGCTAGGAACTGGTGCCTTATAATCAAAAGGTTCCAGATTTGAGTCCAAACGCTCCTTGTTTTGGGTAGTGAGCTGCCGTTATTATTACTATAATATAATAAAAACATACTTTGATTTGAGTTTGTAACACCCAGTGTAAATTTTGGCTATTTGTAAAAGTTAGCTTTTTTTTTATTATTCAGTTTTATTCTCTCAGTGACGTTCACGTGGTACAACGAACTTGCCTCTCCCTCTCTGAGTTGATGCTGTTTATCTCCATTCTTTTCACAAGAGCAGTGCTGGCCACAGTGGGGTCTGTGGCTGATACCTGCTCAGAACTATTTGTGCCGATAATCAAAGATACGATGTCCCATGACCGCCATCAGACTATCATGCAGCATTTGCGCTTTGACAACAAAGACACCCGTGCAGAATGTGTGAAAAACAACAGATTTGCTGCAATCTCAGATATCTGGCAATGTTTTGTTGAGAACTGTGTTTTGAGTTACAACTAAGGGCAAAGACTTTCCCAGTCTGTGGTCATGAAGCTTATGGAGCCGTTTCTGGACAAAAGCAAAACCGTAACAACGGTTCTTTACCGCACTTTCGTCGGCTAATAGTCTGCTGCACTGCCACACAACTCTGCTTGGCACCGTAAGTAAAATGGGACTTCCACCTGCAGCTATATTCACTGTAGTACATGAGCAGTTCGCCACGCTAATGTTTAGATCTGGCAGTGCCATGCTGACGGTGTCATATTTTTTTTAGGCTTTAGATTCTAGCGTTGATGTACAGAACAAAAATAGGTTTAAACAAAAGACGTGAGCACTCAAAGGTGCAACAATTGAAATTCAATTAAAACACAGCCTGGAAATGGCTCTCTTTTAATGTTGAGTCAGACTTTGGGGAGCTCCATATTGGTCATTCCCTGATCTTAAAAGGAATGCCACCTTTCGGGGATGTCTGCTTTTTATACTGTTTAGGTCATAAGGGGCAGGCCTCCTCTGTCTCAATTGCCCTCATTGGGCATCTTCTCAGTACAGTGAGCAAAGCAAAAGGAAACAAGACTATTAACAACAGCACCCCCTCTTGTACTGAAGGGGTTTCACAAAACTCTGATGAGCCTACAAAGTGATTCTCTGGCATGTATGTGTGACAATGCACATCATGCAGAACATGGTGGCACAATATATATATATTTCTATTTTTTTAGTAAGTAAAACTGTTTACAATAGCTACATGGTGGTCATTTGGTCCTTTAATATGAAAACACTGTGCAAGGCACAAGCTGCAACAATAGCACTTATGAGCTGACAAGTGAAGTCATAGGGAGCCGGCGGGCATTTCAAGTACACAGATAGCAAAGGTATCCAAGTGCAGCAAGGACACGTGGTGGAGGCTCCTCGCTAGGGATGAGCAGATTTTCCAAACAAATAAGTTAAAAACTACCTGATCTTTTCTAAGAAGAGAAGGTCTCATAAAAACAAAAAAATGAAATATTGGTAACAGTAAAGCCCCTGGATTGATAATGAACTTCACATCAAGCGTAAAAATCAGGCTGCTTCATTTTATTCTGGTGATAGTGAGCCAGAGAAAAAAAAAAAACTGATGTGGCCTCAGGATGGTTGTCCGACAGGCAAGAAAGGAGGTAAAGGACAAACTAGAAACAAGGTTTGAGGGCACCAATTCATAACACATGCTGGAGGGGAGCATAAGCTGTCACCAGCTGTAAACGGAATGTCATTGATATCACCAACACTGACACTTCAGTGCCAGATGAACTGAATACATTTTACATTATACATTAGAAGCTGAAAACATTTCTAGCAGGATTCCCATTCATCCAGTTGACTTTGAGCTTCGAGTTATGTTTTACTCCATATTCTTCAAATCTTCACAGATCCATCTAAATTCTGCATTTTCAGACATTTTGAATATCTCACTATTCTCTGTTCACTGTGCCTGTGGCCTTTGAGGAAATCATCTTAGTACTGCTACCCAGGTAAAGCAATAGCATTCTAGAACGACTACTGCCCTCAGGTAGTCACTTCAGTTGTGATGAAGAATGGAATTGACTCATACTGACAGCTCGATTCTGAAGGTAACATCTCTTTGGCCCTACATATAACCCCTTGGGCACATATATCAGGAATATCATTACTGATTATAGCCATGCCTTTGTGACAGGAAGGGGGCAACGACACAGCTGATCCCCACACACAGATATATGATAAGATGGCCAAAAGTGTAGAGAACTGATAGCTAATTCAAGAATTCTCAACACAATACATAAGTGAAAGATCATGAGGGATAAATCAAAGTGTAAAAAAGCAGAGGACAGAATTGCTGCTACTCTGGATCTCTCAAAAGACAACTTTCGCACTTCCAGGTTTATAAATTCAGAAGCGTTCACTTGCTGGAATCTGACTTATCTGGTTATATCACAACAAGATCTGAAACCAAGTTGAACAAAAATGACGCACCTTCATAAGTCAGGTCATGTCAGGTTGAGGAGCATGCAATGGTACACGACAAAACAGCTAAGGATCCTGATTGGTAACCCTCAAGCACACATGTGGTCTAGTCCCACCCTCTAGAAATGATCATCCATCTGCAGCAGCCCGGTGTTACATGAGGATCCCCTTGGCCTGGTCCAGCCACTCGTGTCCTCAGCAGTCAGGATCCTGTGAGGCAGATCACCCTTGGAGAATTGTGCCACATGGCCTTAGTGCCATAGCTGACGCTCCCTCTCAATGCAGGTAAGTGTGCCTCATTCGGGACTCCATGAGCAACCACTCATTTGACACAAAGTCAAACCAGCAATACCCAAGGATTCCCCAAAAAGACACAGTACCAAAGGAATAGAATCTTCGTCTCAGGTCACTGGATATTGTCCATGTCTTGCTACCATATAGCTAGAAAGGAAGCGCCAGGATTCTAAAGTCTTGGATCTTCGTCCTTTTGCAGAGATATTGGGAGCACCACACACCCCTTTCCAGTGAAGTCATGACCCCCCCATACTCCCATGAATGTCACTGCTGAGGTAAGTAAACCTCTTGACAAAGTCAATACTCTCTCTGCAGACAAATACACTAATGATGGCTCATTAAAGGCCTGAATGTTGGTTTTTATCCAGGACACTCACAAGCCCAGACACTCAGACTGCTCACTAAGTCTTTTGAGAGCCCCAATCAGAGCCTCCATTGATTCCATGAAGACTACAGCATCGTCAGCAAAGTCAAGATCAGTGAATCTTTCTTCACCAACAGATGCCCCACAGCCACTTGGAGCCCACCACCCTGCCCAACACCCAGTCCATGCAAGTATTGAACAGAGTAGGAGCAAGAACACACCACTGACTAATCCCAGAATCAACTGGGAAAAACGCAGAGGTTCTGCCTCCACTCAACAGAGCACTCACAGTTCTAGTGTACAGGCTGGCCATGATATCCAGCAACTTTGAGGAGAACCTGTGAAGTGTCAGTATGTCTTACAGGGCAGCTTGGTCAACTGAGTCGAACACTTTCTGAAAATCGACAAAGGCTGCAAAGACACTCTGCTGATATTCGCATTTGAGCTCCGTGAGAACCCTCAGTGCCAGGATGCGGTTGATGACAGACTTCTTAGGCGTAAAACCAGACTGGTGCCTTTGGCATTCTCATTTTGTGATGTATTGGGGACATTATTAGTCTGCATGGACAAAAGGTGCATGGTTCTCATAGAAAAACTAGGTCGTCCCATATGATGCATGGTCAAGTGTGACAGCTGAGGGACAAGCAATGCTGTTTATTCACAAGAAGGTTATTAAATGCCCATGCATTCTCTGTGTCTCTCTTCATATGTCTCTCTGTATATGTGTGTGTATGTTAATATGTGTGAGTAAGAGTGAGCGAGAGAGAGTGTGGGAAAGTAAAATACTGGAACTCTGTTTGAAGCTATGCATGTATATGTGCTCATAAATGATTATCACGAGAAATATCAAGAGAAAATGACAATGTTTCAACTCATTTATTAATGTTTCATTTTGCCTGTACAGTGCTGGGCCGAACACTCTAAAAATATGTAGTTACTGAATACTGAACATACAGTTCTTAATGTTTTCAGATTTGTGTTCTGATTGAATACTCAAAATGTGTAAATTATTCTGAATACTTTCAGAAAACAGATATGTAAACTGGTGCATAAAAATGGTACAAGTTAAACATATTTAAATTGTGACCGGAAAATGCACTTCATTAAACAGAAGCTCATTTTGTACTGTTCAACAAAAAAAGGGAAACCAACTTTTTCATGAAGCATTTATTAATAAAAATGGAACATCTGCAAAAAGGAAATAACTGTAGATCAGAGTGTGTTTTAGCCATTTCACATTCTTGAGTTGTTCTATTTTTAAAAAACAAACTTAGCAAAAAAAATTTTCATTAAAAAAAGAATCATTATAAAACATCATCTTATGTAGTTTTCATATGGCATACTTACGCCTAACTAACCTGCCACCTATATCATTCACTAAAATATTAGTATTTCCATATAACCTATGGACATACTCCATACTTTAAATCAAATTAAGCAACATGCCAATGTGCAAAGATCTAAGATTTTTATTTTGTTGTTGAGAGATAGCACTTTACGCTTCTTAGCCTTTAAGGGATTGCTTTGACCACTTAATTGTTTTGTGGAGGTATTTTTTCACAGAAGCAAAGGGTGCATATGTAACCCTACTCTACAAGTAACACTACAAAAACCGTAAATTCTGTTACTGCCCCTTGGTCTTTCTACACAGCTCTGCTGTAAATTGCATAATACTAATAAGAAATCTAAATGCCACAAAGCTGTGCAATGATACTAGACTCGGTTAGGTCCCTCAATCACAAGTTCATTGAAGCAACAATATTGACAGGGTGCAACAGAGAAAAATCAGTGTTTATTCCAAGAATCCGTCTCATGCTAACTAATTACCCGTTTGAATTCGAAAGGCTGCAGTCATTAGTGTGTGCTTTGTCATGACAATTAACAAGTCTCAGTGTCAAACTCTCAGGGTAGCTGGTGTTGATTTGACATCCAGCTATTTTACACATTGGCAACTATATGCAGAATATTCTCTGGTCATTGGCGCTGAGTTTGTTTATATGTGCACCCAACAAAGAAATAAAAAATTATTGTCTTTAAGGAAGCCTGTTATTTCAAATATCCCAAAATTATGAGGAAAGTACTCTTCATACTACCATTATAACTCTCTCTTTGTATTTAAAGAGCCTTTCAATGAGAAAGCATGGTACAAAGATATGAGGAATGAAATTATCCTGCTATAGCAGAACAAAATCATTTGTTTGAAGAAAGGGATCAAGAAACCACTTAAGATGATAATATGATGATGATGAGTATGCCAATAATCAGGACATAAGAAATTTGACAAACAGGAGGAGACCATTCAGTCCATCAAGCTTGTTTGTTTAGCTAATGATTAAGCAGTCCCAGTTTCTGATCCTGATTCTTCTTAATGGTCGTGAGGAGTTCTACTTCAACTCCATGTCTCAGGTGTTTGTTCCGGAATCCAAAAACCTGTTGCATAAAGAAGTGCTTCCTGGCTTCAGTTCTAAATGCACTTCCAAGAATGGTGATAAACTGATAGCTATCAGAGAGGCAGTGTGGATGATGGATGAAACAGCGGCATTTTGGCCAGCAATGACAAAAAAACTCAACTTTTAAAAAACATAAAAAATATATGCTTTCTCAAGTTAACCCATTATACAAAAATAAGCATACAATGCTGGTGTGATAGATGACTGGGGTCCTTGCCCGGTCAGAACACCCTTCTGAGGAGAGGACCGTGGGAGAGGACATATCAACAGCAGTACCTCCCCCGGGGACACGAGAGGGCAGCCCCCCCTGGGTTGCATCTGGGCCATGGGCTTGGAGCTTAGAAGCTCAACCCTGTTGGGGTCCGTGGCCACCACCTGGGGGCACCTGGACAGCTCTAGAGCCGTGGTCTGCAGCACCTCCGCTACACTCGGAGAAAGTGCTGCCGGAAGTTGATAGGAAAAGCACCTAAAGCACTTCCGTCAATTCGAGGAGCCAGAGTCGGGAGGCAGAGGACAGAGCTTGCGGGAGAAGAGTATAGGCAGCCGGAGAAGAGAGAAAAAGAGAGAAAAAGAAGAAAGGACTGAGCACTGTTGGTGATTTCTGTATTGTGTTTGCAGAAGAGAATAATAAACGTGTGTGTTTTTTGACATTGTGTCTCAGTGTCTCTGTTGCTGGGCTGATCTTCTGCACTGGGTACTTCAGCCTGTGTATAAAACAAGTAAAACGATGAAATATTTAGTTGTGCAGGTAGGGTAAAATTGGAGTCTTTTTGAAGAAACAAAATATTCCTAACAGTCTCTTCATATGGGAGGCTTTTCTTTTTAATTCTAAGTGTTATGAATAGTTGAAAGTGTTGTTCCAGATCCTGCGCATTAATGTTGTGCGTCTCCACTCCATACAGCACATTGCTGTAACTCAAATGGCCACTTCACTACATTAATCTATCTTAGCAAGTTAGAATAACCTGTGTTCATTGATGCACAAGCTCTCCGTGGTGCTGAAAGTATAACGCTGAGCTATTAGGCCATGCTCAACAAACCACTCAACAGTTGATGCAGAGCAGGCAGCATTAAAGGAATACTCCACCTTATGTACTTTGTAGTTTCAATCAATTTTCATGTAGAATGGTGAGAAATATAGTTTATGAAATAATGCAAGCCAATGGTGATCAATACTGTACAACAGCAAATGATGTGAACACATCCACAGAAAACAGAAAGCAAAAACCTCACATTACTTGTGCCGCATAATCCACATGTCAGTTATCCAGCTGTATGCTTGAAAAATGTGACGTGCATGCTTTTTTCCAAAAATATTGTAAAATATACTACAAAAGTCAGCACACATCATAAACAGGAAACTAGGCCTCATGGGACTGCCTTTTTGAATTGAAGCAATATATCACAGGTACATTTTTGAGCACTGCCCTTTTATAATCATGTGGAAGTATGCAAGAAGCCTTTTTCTTTCTCAGTACACTGCTTTTAAATGATTCAGTGACAGCCATGTAAAGGGAGTATTGCCATTGATTTGTAATGATGTGTCCTCTGGACTCCCAAGTGGAGAGTCAGTCAAGGTCAACGGGAAATGGATCAGCATATAGTGCTATTATTTGCTAACACGCAATTACTTGGTTCATTACCAAGCAGATTGATATGACATTGTACTTTACTTCCTGCTCATTTTCTTCTATACTCCTGGTGCAAAATTGGCTGCCTGGGTTTCACTTCTGACAGGGTAGTTTTCAGCAAATGCACATTAAAGAATTACTTTTGGTCTAATATGGTGTATTATGGAACTGTGAGTACTATTCATTTTGGTAACAGTACCTTAATAAGTTTAAGTGTTGTAATAATGATTATTCTTTATAGTTACTATGTTACATCCTGTTTTAGTAGATAGATAGATAGATAGATAGATAGATAGATAGATAGATAGATAGATAGATAGATAGATAGATAGATAGATAGATAGATACTTTATTAATCCCAATGGGAAATTCACACATGCTTTATGTAGAAAGTCCTCCTCATACTAGTACATGCTACAATTTTTGTCTCATTAATCATCATACAGCATCCTGTAAGAAGATAGAGGATTGAAGATAAACAGGAAGAAGACAGAATATATGAGGTTTAATGATGAGCAAGATTCAGAAGTTAGCCTGCAGGGAGAGCTACTGAAAGAAGTGGATACATTTAAATATCTAGGATCAGTGGTAGTCCAAGATGGAAAACTAGATGTAAAGATAACCCATAGAGTGCAGTGTGGATGGAACAATTGGAAGAAGGTATTAGGAGTATTGTGTGATGAAAGAATTAAGGTAAAGGTTAAAGGTAAGGTTCTTAAGATAGTGATAAGATTATGTATGGAAATGAGACACAGTAAAATGAGTGCAGGAGAAGAAGTTAGATGTGGCAGAAATGGCAATGTTGAAATGGATGTATGGAGTTACAAAATTGGACAGAATAAGAAAAGAGACAATCAGAGGTATAACAAAAGTGGAAGAAAGTACAGCAAAGTAGGTATGAACAGCAAATAGTATGAACGTGTGACAAGGTGAAACATGAATATGTGAGCAAAAGAGTAATGGGAATGGAAGTACAAGGGAAGAGAAAGCAAGGACAAAGTGGAAGTGGATGGATAAGGTCAAGGAAGATATGAATGAAAAGGGTCTAATTGAGGAGGAAGTTCAGGACAGAGCTGATTGGAGAAGGTTGATCGAGCACATTGAAGAAAAAGAAGAATTGTCATACAGCATCCTGCTGACATCACAGTACCAACAGCATGGACATCCATGTTGTATCCATGATAGAACTTGAAATGTAATTAAAATCAAGTCAAGTCAAGTTGGGGAGCATGAACTGGTGCAGTGCATTGCTGCACCCACTACACAACAAAACAACTCAGGATCCCGGTTGGCAACCCCCCAGGCAGACATGCGGTCCAGTCCCACCCTCCGGAAATGACCCTCTATCTGCCGCAGCCAGGTGTTCCGTAGGCGACCCCTTGGCCTGATCCAGCCACTTGGGTCCCCAACAATGAGGATCTTACGAGCTGGATCACCCTTGGGGAAACGTGTCACATGGCCGTAGTGCCATAGCTGACGCTCCCGCACAATGCAGGTAATGTGCCTCATTTGGGATTCCATGAGCAACCGCTCATTCGACACAAAGTCAAACCAATGGTACCAAGGATTTTCCGGAGAGACACAGTACCAAAGGAGTCCAGGCCAGCCATGATATCCAGAAACCTCAGGATGTCCCATAGGGCAGCTCGATCAACTGAGTCGAACATTTTACAAAATCGACAAAGGCTACAAAGAAACTCTGGTGATATTCGCGTTTGTGCTCTACGAGAACCCTCAGTGCCAGGATGCGGTCGATGGTAGACTTCTTAGGTGTAAAACCAGACTGTTCCGGTCGCTGGTAGGTGAGCAAGTGATCACAGATCCTATTGAGGCTGACCCTAGCAAGGACCTTACCCGGCACAGAGAGCAGTGTTATCCCCCTGTTGTTGCTGCAATCCAGGCGATCACCCTCCCCTTTCCAGATAGGGACGACAAGTCCCGTTTTCCAGTCAGTTGGGATGATGCCACTCTCCCAAATAGAAGCAAAGATTGCTTGCACTGCCAGGAGGACAGCCTTACCAACAGCCTGGAGAAGTTCACACCTGATACCACAGATCCCTGCAGCCTTTCCCCCCCTCAGCTGGTTCACCACCTGTGCAATATCAGTGAGATTGCGTGGTTCACAGCTAATTGGAGGATCAGCCTCAAGAACCGTGGATCCACAGATATCCAACATCCTACCCGGAGGATCAGCTTTGAACAACTGCTCAAAGTAGCCAGCCCAGCGGGTCACAACTACAGTATCATCCATAAGGACCTTTCCATCAGCCGCCCTGACTGCGACTCTCCAAGGAACAGATTTGGATGTGCGTAATGCTTTGATTCCTCTGTAAGAAGAACGTGGGTCACTAGACCACAGATGGTGTGTCACTTGCTCACAGTTTCCTCTAACAAACGCCTCTTTATATGCCCTCAGAGCCCTCACAGCTGTCCTTCTCAGTTACAGACCAGAGTTGCCATTGAGCCGTGCACTGCGACTCCTCTTGATGATATCCAGGGTGCCCTCCATTTTGTAATTTTTCTAATGAGCTTTACAAGATTCTACTTATTAAATTCACCTTACCACTCTGCTCCTGTCAAGAACTGTGGTGCAATGGTTGGTGCTTCTGCTTCATAGTTCAGACATGTTGATAGAATTGACCTGGTTTTTGTCTTTGTAGAATTTGCCTCTCTTTGTGGATTTTAGTTACACTAATTTCTACCCATATGCCCAAAGATTGAATATTAGTTTAATTAGTAACTTCATATTGCCTCATTGTTAGTGGATGTGTGCATACATGCACTCCACTATGTGCCAACAGAAACATTTGTTTGAGTAAATGAGAAATAAATGAATTTTTGTATTACCTAAACTAAAGTGTTACCAAAACAATGAATGGATTTGGCCTCCTTGTGCTATATTTTTGGTTTTAGGTGTCCTTTACATTAGGAAAAAAAACTGAAGCACTTTATTTTCAATAACATATTTCATCTTAATAAAAAAGTGGCAATTTCAATCAAAAACATGAACATTTCTGGGTAATTCTATTGAAGAAAATATTTGGTAACTAAAGAAGAGTCTTGAGCCTTCATTATGTATGAACTCCAAACATCCAGACGTCCTTTTTTACACCTACAAATGGAGGCCCACATGCTCTTGCTAATGCAGCTTAACAGACTGAAGAAACCAAACAGAAAACTTCCATCCATCCATCCATTTTCCAACCCGCTGAATCCAAACACAGGGTCACGGGGGTCTGCTGGAGCCAATCCCAGCCAACACAGGGCACAAGGCAGGGAACCAATCCCAGGCAGGGTGCCAACCCACCGCAGGACACACACAAACACACCCACACACCAAGCACACACTAGGGCCAATTTAGAATCGCCAATCCACCTAACCTGCATGTCTTTGGACTGTGGAGGAAACCGGAGCGCCGGAGGAAACCCACGCAGATATGGGGAGAACATGCAAACTCCACGCAGGGTGGACCCGGGAAGCGAACCCGGGTCTCCTAACTGCGAGGCAGCAGCGCTACCACTGCGCCACCGTGCCGCCAACAGAAAACATCCTTTGGTTCATTTACATATAATGACAAGGAAGCATTTCAAAAATGCCAATCAGCATACAGATAAATAGTATAGTACAGAAACACACCTTTGCTATTAAGAATTAATAAAGTCCCAAAATAGTTAATCATTAAGAGTCGTGGGTAATAGCTGTTTAAAAGAAACAAGACTTCTTATATGTAAACTATTATCAGGGAACAAAATATAAAGCTAAATGTTAAATATGACATCATGTTCTAATTAAAATGTGCAGGTATAAATGCAGTCAAACAGGCAGGTGTTTTCAACAACATTTTCACTTACAGATTCCAAACTTTTGACTACAACTATAAAGTGGCCATGGGAAAAAATGATGTGATAACAGACTAACAACATCATAACAACAGAGTAACAACATCATAGATAAAAAGTATTTTCAAGAGGAAAAGGCACATGAAAAGAATATCTAAAAGGTTCAAAACATGTGGCAAAAGATTCTGACAGCTTCACATTCATTGGAGCCTTGATTCTCTAACTCATTTTGCAGCACCTCTATAACTTCTCTGTTGCTTCTCTGATTTAAAAAAATATAGTTTGTTAGTGATTTGGAATCTCCTCATATTTTTGTTTGCCTACTCTGATTCCACGTTCATATCTGGGTTCTTATCACTTTAATCCACACATTACTTTATGGTGGTAATTACTTCAAGAGGTGCTATGTGTTTATGATGATAATTACACATGGCATGTGTATACATTGAGAGTTGTAACTATAAAGGTGAGATCAGGCCTGAATGAGGTTTATGTCATATTGATAAAGAACTAAGGTTTTCATCTGAAAACTGCACATACAAGAAAATCTCACAGTACATGTGAGAGGAACAAAAATGGTCTCACCAGATATGAAGTTAGTCTTTATTGATTACATCTGAAACCCGAGAGAAAGGTGTCAAACCCCACGTGTATAGCATAGGTCTCTTTGTCTGCAGCAGAACATGTTTCTCATCTATTCCTTTACCAAATATTACATTAGAAGAAGGATTTTTAGACAAATCCAAGCATTCTCAGCAAGACTGACTTCCCAAGCAAGTGACTTTGGGGTTTAGAATGCCAATGGCATTGTTTGATTGTATTCAACATGATTGTCTGTGAACAAATTATTCTGCTGATTCATTCTACATTGAAAAAGTGTCAGCTACAAATGGCACAATGTGAAATAAAAAGTAATGTTTTCCATGTTACTGGCTTTTTACAAATTGTGATATTCAAGTCCTTTAGACAAAGTACACCATTTCTCCCTGGTCTGATCAATTTCCCATAATTCACTTTCACAAATCAAAACTAATGGTTTGTGAGTAACACAAGTTGGTTGACTACTTTAGAATTAAAATAATCATAGTGCCTACAGTGGTTAACAACATTAACAACAACAATAACAACATTTATTTCTATAGCGCAGGACAAGAATGCAGCACAAAGCAGCTTTACAAGATTTTAAATAGAAAGTTGCAAGAAAAAGCCAAACAAATATGAAATAGATAAGAATATAAATTAATTAACAAGAAACCAAAAATAGCAAATAAGATAACACATATTTACAAGTAAAAGGTAATGTAGAGTTCTTGTTTATAGGTTTGTTTTACAAATCCAGTAATAATTCTGATTACTGTGGTCAGAAAAGGAAAATAAAAAAACAATCTGAAGGGGCTTCAAGGCCAAAGGTCTACCCAGCATCCACTGAGCATTCTACCTAACATAAACATTTTGAAATAATTCCTTATTGTTTTCGTACGTTTCGTAAAAGAAGAGTCAACGCAGCTGGACAATCTGCTTATTTTCCAACATGCCAGGCAGCTGCAGAGTACTTTGATTATATGGTGGTGGTGGAGCAAAATGGCACCACAGAACAACAGGAAAAGGAAGGAAAGAAAAGTAGAGACTAATAATGGTTCCAAATTCCTTTTTGTATGCGTACGTGATCTAGCAGAAGTACAATTAAAATGCAGCTATGATAAGGCCAAATTTAAAAAGTCGGGTTTCAGGAGCTTTTCAAATGTTCTGTGGTATTAGTCTGGTGAATGCTCGATCCATAAAGTCTTTTAGTGTTTTGGTGCATAACAGCAAATGAACGCCTCACTCCTTCTTTTATGCTTAGCTCTTAGAATAATACGTAGACTGCTATTAGAAGATCCAAGAATACAACTGGGAATGTAAGGCACTCCACAGTATAGGAAAGAGCGAGATTATTTACATCTTTATATACCATTAATAGTATTTTTAAAATCAATTCTAAAGGACACCAGTGTAACCAGTGTAACAATAATAAGGGTAGTGAAACATGCTCAGATTTTCTTTTGTCTGGTTAGCATTCTTGTTGCTGCATTTTCTACTAACTGTAACTGATGGGAATGATGGAATCACTATTGCAGTGAATATTTCTCGGCACTTATTAAATATGATCATAAATTATATAGAAATATGAACCAAACAGTTGTAAACAAGTGTAATTCTATGTTACATATACTAAAATAAATTCCTTATAATTTTTAATTTACTTAGGGCAGCAAAATTTTGTACGTTACGATTTTCCAGCACTAATCTCTGTAGCAAATACACAAATGAGGAACACACAATTAATAATCCATTAAAGAAGGTCATAATAACAGAAAAATTAACCTGTTGACTCGCTTTTTGATTGTGTTTAAAAACCCTGTAAAATATGGAAAGACTCCTGTTGAAATTAACTTCTATTTCATTAAGTCGTAAAATCTTTTTTTATGCAATATATTAACTAATTTACCATATGATATCCCTCTGTCTTTCTCTCTATAGTCTTATGCTTCTCTGCATTTTATTGGCATCCAAATCTGCCAAGCATCTCATTTTTCTGCTCTTCTTGCCTCTCTGCACAAGAGTTCATGTAGATCTAAGTCTCGCCATATCCAGATTTGCTTCGTTTGTCAACCTTAGCTGCATGCATAACTGGCAGTGCATTAGTAAAGAAAGTAGATTACAATTTTATAAGCATAAATATAAATTAAAAAAACAACAACTTTGCACACATTTTCCAGATTAGATCAGCATATTCTGATGTGAATTACTTATCATAAATTATTTTGCAAGCACTGATATGAAAACTCCACTAAATAATTTATATTGGGACTCTTTCTGCACATTTCAGTGACCTGAGGGACTTGAAATATTTTATACTGTTATCTTTCGAAGAATATTTCATAGTTACAATATATGTGAACTCATTTTAACTGCTTGCGATTTCACTAATTAGCAATTTGACTCATGCATCATAATCTTTCAGCTGTTGATGCGTTGGCTGCTTTCATTTAGTTGTTATGCATTTCTTATTCATGACTGATAATGTGCATTGTCCCTGTAAAGTTAAAATACATGCATTATAGATTAATTTTTTTAAATCATTTAGAAAATTTTGAGTAGCATAATGTTATGTGATTGACAAAAGTACTTGTGTACCATTGCAAAGGTAGTTTTAATTTAACTGTAGGTCTCATGATTTTCTATGTCCTTTTGTTATAATTATGTACATCAAACTAGGGGGTTCGCCCCCTGCTTGCTTCGCTCGCCAACCCCCCTGACCTGCATCTACACGCCAGCCACTTCACACCTCTATGCCATTTGCATTATGAAGTGGGGGGCTACCCCAAGGAGACACGGTTACAACTCCATAACCCCTCTTAAACAGTGATACAATGGGAAACAAATACAGTTTTTTTTACCTCCTCTTTGCTCGATCAGCTGCTGTCTTGCTGCTGCCATGCCGCATAATCTGCATCTCTCACAGCGCTTCGAACATTTAAAAGCCTGTACAGTAGCTGTCCTACTCTTTGTCTTTTATTTCCAGCCCCGGGCACAGTTAAATCTCTTGGCACAAAGTCTTGTCTCGCGGGATGTGAGTTCTTCATATTTGTTAGTTTATAATTTAAAAACGGAATAAGAATCTCAAAATCTATCAACATCACATTAAAGTTCAACAAATTCTGAAAAGAATGATACTAAACATATATATATAGGTTTTAAAATAAGCCAGATTTAAAGTGTGACAAAAAAACATGACATAAAATCGTTGCACAAAATCATTGCACTTTTAGGCTTAGGATTTTATATATAGAGAGTAGATAGTAGAATTAAATTTTTCAGTTTCATTTGATATTATTCATATATTTTTCACACTAAGAGCCCCATTTTAACTGTCAGATCACATCTTGTCCATTTATTTGTTCGCTAATCACACCAAAATGGCTAAACACAGTTTCACTACGTTTTTTTAGGCTGGTTGCCTTTGAGGTATACAGAGTAAGCGTGTTTTTATTGGAGAGATGGGTTGTAACAGGTGGGAGTTACAAAAATGAAATGAAATTTTGCATGTGTAGTAAAGCCAAACCAATTTAAAATCAGAGCTACACAGTCTTTCAAAAAATGTCATCAGGGAAGGATGCTTGTAATGTTTGTAAAAAAATGAATCTTCTCCAAAATGGCCGAGTCAAAATTATGGACATTATGCATGCATATTACTGTCGCTACCTTTCAATCAAGAAAATGGGTTGTATTAGGGGGACAAAACTAAAACCACATTATCACACCAAAACAGTTCTGACAATGGTAATGCATTTGGCATATTGTTTAGGTTTGGCCCTTCTAATGGTGAAGGCTACATTTCAAATCAGTGATTCAACAGAAATGATGGTGAGGGGATGGATATGACGTGTAGGGAGGCCAACATAAACATCACACATCACTCGAAATTGCCTTTGTCTACCTTCACAAAATGTCATATTTACATTATTTAAAATATTTTACATATACTGTAGGCTTCATGGAGTTTCACCACAAAAACCACACATCACTCCAGAAAGGCTGTGTAGGTGTTCGTGAAATTTTGCACATATATGAGAGATATCTCATCTTAACATATAGAGTTCATTGGACTTTCAAAAGTGAATAGGGGTTGAATAGAGGGAACAGCACAAAAACTGGAAATTGTGCCCAGCTGGCATGTCGTTTCAGTGCCTCAATTATTCAACAAGCCATGCAGATATTAGATGATCCAGAGGATCCAGACAGAGTTCATGGTCCAAGCCAATAAGGAGTTACTGCAATTATGGAATCCAATTATATACGAAAAAAAAAATCTTGACTCATGGGAGCAGAAACATTCAGTCAGCAATGACAAAATGATCAACTTTTAAATAACATAAAAATATTTGCCTACTTACCTTAGCCCATTATACAAATGCAACTGAGCAAAGCTGGGTCCTTTGGCTAGTTTTCTAATATATTACATGGTTTATGTTTATTTTATAAAAAACACAAAGAATGGCTCAAAAAAAAACCAAAAATAGACACAAATGATTTGCTTAAAATGTAACCCACAGCAAACAAGTCCCAATGTGAGATCCAAAAATCAGACTCCTTAAAACAAAGTGAGATTAAAACAAAAATCCAGAAAAATCCAACATAAAATTTCGGACCTTACTTTTATTCTGTGTTAATTAGAATAAAAATAAAGTCACCAACCAATCAGAAGACGTTTCTGAGGGTCACCAACTTGCATGATAGGTGCCGTACAGCACACCTTCAAGTACAGCTTAACAGTGAAGGTCAAACAGATGATAGATAGATAGATAGATAGATAGATAGATAGATAGATAGATAGATAGATAGATAGATAGATAGATAGATAGATAGATAGATACTTTATTAATCCCAAGGGGAAATGCACATACTCCAGCAGCAGCATACTGATAAAGACAATATTAAATTAAAGAGTGATAACAATGCAGGTATACAGACAGACAATATATTTGTATAATGTTAACGTTTAACCCCCCACCCCCACCCCCCACCCCGGGTGGAATTTAAATAAATATTTAAATAAATAAATTAAAATAAAGCAAGACTTAGTTTCTATTGTATCAAGGAAACTTTGTGCTGCAGGTTTGACCGGGCGAGTAGCAGTAAGAAAGCCATTCCTTAAAGAAAAATCCGGCTGTGGACTACTTCAGAGTGGAAAAAGTGTTATGGACCAATGTATGAAAATTTGAAATCTTTGGTTCATCACGCAGGATGTTTGTACACCGTCAAGTTGATGACAGGATGGTTCCTCAGTGTGTGACACCAACTGTCAAACATGGAGGAGGAAGTGTGAATGTCTGGGGTTCTTTTGCTGGAGGCAGAGTTGCTGAGTTGCACAGAGTGACTGGCATTCTGAACCAAAAGGGTTACCACAGCACTTTGAAGCACCACACAATACCTTCTCGCCTATGTCTATTAAGTCAAAGGTTCATCCTACAGGAAGACAATGACCCAAAAAATACCTCCAGGCTATTTCAGAAACTATGTGAAAAGAAAAGAACTTCTACACTACTACACTTACTGATTCCTTGACTTATTGTTTTTTTTGCCATTGCTTATTTGTTCTATGCCTTGATTTCAGGAAACATTAAGATATTAAAATTGCATGCATTTCCATAAAAACTGAACAACAACTGATGTATTCTTGAACTTTTGACTGGTGGTACGTCTAGCACATTTTCAGACATGAAAGTAGTTCAAAGTGCCTTATGACAATGATAGTGAAAGTAGTTTACAAAAAAAAGAAATTGAAAGCCATAGAACAGTTACTAAACCTTATACACGTAAATAATAAAAATGTAGGAAAAGAAATTCTGAGTGAAAAAGGTGTAATGGCTCCTGTAAAGACAAGACATAGCTTTAAGGCCCCGAAACTGAGCTTACTATAAATTAAAGATATAATTAATTACAGTGAAATGTTTCAAGCTAGAGTTGATCGACAGGTTGCATAATTGTGTAGCTTAGTTTATCTGAACTAAGCAATGGACAGGTTACAGATGATTTACAGAGATTTACAGTGCAACAGGTAGACCATCATCGTTAGCGTGAATGTGGGGTGGGTAATGGAAACGTGTGTCATTATTGGAAGCACTTCATTGTTCATTCTCTTCTTTAGTGGTCAGTTCTGATTCATCACCGACCTCCATCAGTGCCATGTATGACCTTGTCTGTAATTGTGTTGCTTATCAGTACTAAAGAACTTCAAATGAAAGAGCTGAGTGTAAGATATTTATCTGGATTTACTTAAAAAAAAACACACAGGATCCTTGAAACAGTAACCTCTAGGTGCACCAACCAAAAATGTATATAAAAAGAAAAGTATTTAATACGGGGGCTAGACAGGTTTTCCAGAAGGCTATACAGTTCATATATACATTTCTTATAATTGTTAGTATGTTATGTGGAGTTTAATTTCTGTAGAAAATCAGTCCTGTGTCCAGCCAACAGTAAAGCATCCTGAAACCATTCATGTGTGGGTTTGCTTTTCAGCCAAGGGAGTTTTGTCTACGAACACAGCCATGAATAAATAATAATTCTTTGCATTTATATAGCACTTTTCTCACTACTCAAAGCGCTCAGCAATTGCAGGTTAAGGACCTTGCTGAAGGGCCCAACAGAGCAGATTCCCTTTTGGCATTTACGGGATTTAAACCGGCAACCCTCTTGATTGCCAGTGTATATCCCTAGCCTCAGAGCCACCAATAAAGAATGGTACCTTCGAGGGCAACTTCTCCCAACCATCCAAGAACAGTTGGTGACCAACAATGCCTTTTTCCAGCATGATGAAGCACCAGGCCATAAGGCAAAAGTGATAACTAAGTGGCTTGGGGAACAAAACATCGAAATTTTTGGGTCCATGGCCAGGAAACGCCCCAGACCTTAATCCCATTGAGAACTTGTGATCAATCCTCAAGAGGCAGGTGGACAAACAAAACCCCACAAATTCTGACAAACTCCAAGCATTGATTTTGCATGAATGGGCAGCCATCAGTCAGGATTTGGCCCAGAAGTTGATTGACATCATGCCAGGGCAATTTGCAGAGGTCTTGAAAAAGAAAGAAGGGCCAGCACTGCAAATATGGACTCTTTGCATAAACTTAATGTAATTGTCAATAAAAGCCATTGAAACTTATGAAATGCTTGCAATTATATTTCAGTATACCATAGAAACATCTGACAAAAAGATCTAAAAACACTGAAGCAGCAAACTTTGTGAAAACTAATATTTGTGTCATTCTCAAAATGTTTGGCCACAACTGTAAAGCCTCATTGTTGTATATGGACTACCTGTACTAGCAAGGTCAAAGGCAGCAGGAGAAACAGTGTCTTCTGAATAAATACAGAAATGAAGAAAATCAAATTATTATTCATAGTTAAAGTAAGATTTCCTATACTGAGCACATTCAGATTGTGTTGTAATGCAACTAATAATTCAAGTCATCATTGACAAAAGATAAAGGGTATTATGACTCCCATTTAACAAATTCATGGCTGTATTTTAATAACAAATATATAATGGCATGTGAACTGCTTTAGAAATATGGGAAGTGAAGTAATAATTCAGAGGCTATTGCACTAAACAGTGAAGATAATCACTAGCTAAATTGTTCATGAAATCTTGTAGGCCATTCTGTTCATCTGAGCTGCGTGATTTATCACCCTGGATTTATCTGATGACTTTCTCCATGGGTGAAGGGTTCCTCCAGATGTTAACAGGGCAGAATGCAACCTCTTCCTAGTCAGGAAAGTACAAGGCACAAAACAACCTTTTGAAAATAACAAACTATACTTTATTTGAATAAAACAGAAGATAAAAAGTATATTAAATGTTGTTGCTGGAGGCTATCAACTCATTTATTTGTTGTATTATGTTTACTGTTTCAATTACTTATAATGCTCACACTGCAATTTATTCAGATATTATTCATTCACTTCAATATTAGCAATTAATGAAAGAAATTGTGTGGGGTGTCAGGGGGGCATCTTTCTTTATGTAAATGTAATACTTGTATAATTTTTCAATTTTAATGATTTAAATATTAACTTGCATCTGGCACCAAAACCTTGAAACTACTGCAGAATGTGCTTAAATATATTGTTTAAAAATATACACAAGAGTGTGTTTAAAATGGGATTTAGAGTCCAGGGTTTAAAAGTCTAAGGAGACTCTGTTTAAATAAGGTCAAAAGGTCCAGGTTTTCTAATTGCTGTCTTTCTACGTAGGTGTCCTTATTGCTGACACGTTAATCAAAGTTATTTTCATGATATTCCATCTAGGCACAAATTCAGTTTTGAATTGGAAACTGCTTAGTTAATTCTTGTGAGCTTGAACATTAAAATCTTCATATGGTTTATTTGTTATGCCATATACAGAAGGTGAAGTGGTAGCATGTATCAGATACTTAATCTTCTTATAAATTATGCTATCGTGGGTGTCCGTTTGTTTGTCCAGGATTTTAAATCACCTGTAGCTCGCAAAACCATTTGAACTGTTGACATGAAATTTGGAACACATATACTACGTGACGTCTACTATTCGCTTTTAGGGTGATGAGTGACCTCCAAGGTTATTCTTCTTTAAATTTTTATTTTATTTTATTGTAGAATCAACTCTCAGCAGCGGCCAGCAGGGTGGCTGTGCGGCGCATGCGTACGGGCACCGTTCTCATTTCTACCACCTTCACCATCACTTCCCCTACCTCTTCATATCTTAAATCAATCTTGAGGCAGATTGAAGACTTAAGTGCCAGCTTACGTGAAAAATTAAGGAAAACATACTAAGTAATTGCAACACAAACACGGACTTAATCAGTTTTAACGCGAAAAGATGCAGACGAAAGAAGAGAAGAAGCAGGCCGCTAGGGTGGAGAAAAGAAGAGCTGCTCAGGAAGCAGCAAGCGCATCAACCTCTGAGCAAATGAATGCTAAACGTACAGAGAAAGAGGATGAAGACTAGGAATGCTCAAGTCAAGTGTGTTCACTGCATGTTATCATGCAATGCGTCGTTACTGGTAATAAATTGTAGGGAAAGCCTCTTGAGAACCATGCCACACTTGGCATCCCCTCCAATGGGGACTGCACTTAATTACACAGAAGCCACAAGACCACAATTATAAGCATTTCTCAGTCTTTGTGTTTGTTGTCATTTCTCAGTACTGACCAATGAAAAGGGAAGAAAATGTGGTTTACAGGAATACAGACATTTCTATTTTTAAGCCTTGTGTGGTGTTTGGGTCTAAGACCCATTGTTAATGTTTACAATATATATAAACATTACATAAGTGTACTGTATACAGTGTCAGCGCCACTTAACACACTTACATTACATTAGTGGAGTTTGGGTCTACTACACCTGGGAGCAATGGAACCCACTTTAGAGGCACTGTTTCCAAATACCCAAAACCTAATCCCATCAGACCAATCGCTTACATCACTGTCAACCATAAACACCTCCTCCAACTTCTTCATACCCACCCAACCTCTAACAATACCAACAGCTTGTCCCACTTTTTATATCAGGAGAGTACTTTAGTTTAATGAGCTTCGAAAGGTGAAAGCATCAAACTTTTAAAGAAAAAAAAAAAACTTGGGTGTTATGACCCCCCCTGTAGATTTCTGAGCTCTATGGAGACAAAATGACCACACCACATTTAGATTACTTATAAAAGACCTGTAAAAGACCTGATCGAGAATCTCCTAACACCATCATGACTGTACTACGCATGCAACACAGAAACGCTTAAGATGGTAAACAGTGTTGCAAACACAGTGCAACGTGAGAGACTGAACATCAAGCACTATGTATATGTTGTATGATGTGGATTGTCACATTATTTGCTTTTGATTTGACATATAAGATTGTTTAAGTTTAAGATTAATACTGAGAACATTACAATATTAAACTGAATTAACCACCTACTTCTCTGGCTTGCGTATCTGTTTAGTCTACAAGCAGGGCCTGATTACATTAGTTTGGTCAGCTGATGAGGAAGAAGGCACCACAGTAGATTTTTACACAGTACAGTGATATAGAGAATCATATGGCAGTTCAATACAGAATAAAGTGTGTACTATATAGAATGAATACAGTAACATGACTTTGAATTAAGTGCAAGCCATCCACACAGGGTCATGGGGGTCTGCTGGAGCCAATCCCAGCCAACACAGGGCACAAGGCAGGAACCAATCCCGGGCAGGGTGCCAACCCACCGCAGGAAACACACAAACACACCCACACACCAAGCACACACTAGGGCCAATTTAGAATCGCCAATCCACCTAACCTGCATGTCTTTGGACTGTGGGAGGAAACCCACGCAGACACGGGGAGAACATGCAAACTCCACGCTGGGAGGACCTGGGAAGCGAACCCAGGTCCCCAGGTCTCCCAACTGCAAGGCAGCAGCGCTACCCACTGTGCCACCGTGCCGCCCTAAGTGCAAGCCATATACCCTAAATTACATATTAGACATACTGTGGGTCCACATTAAAAAGAACATGTACAAGTAAGAGAAGGTATTTGTATTGAGGAGAGGTATCCCCAAAGGTCTTTACATGATAAAACTCACTCCATTTACAATTTTCTGGGCCCTGAGATGATTAAATAAGGTAAAACATGCAAATTGTAAGCAAAAGTGAAAGTTCCTTGCTTAGTGCTATCACTGAACCCATCAACTCAATTAATTGTGGCCTGCAGACTGCGCTCCTGCCACCCAAACCCGACACAGACAGACACATGACAAATGTTCAACACACACGCTTTTATTTTATTTTTTGTGGGAAACGCTTTCCCTCATTTCCCACCTGCACAACACAGTTCAAAGCACTAACACAGTACACAAGACATTTTTGTCTTCTTCTTTCTTTCTCTTCCTTTCTCTTTCTGTCTCTTCGCATCCACTCCTCCTCATCCAGCAAGCTTTGCCCACCACTTCCCGACTCTGGCTGCCCCAGAGTAGTGGTGGCTGGCTCCTTTTATAGGGCACCCAGAAGTGCTCCAGTGTTTGACGACCTTCTTCCAGCAGCACTTCTGGGTGTGCCCACACAGGGCTCAGCTGTTCCTGCAACACACCCTGATGATGGCCACAGAACCCAGCAGAACTGCTCCAAAGTCCAACTCCCCAGGAGCCCTGAGGGAGTCCAAGGCACCGCTGCAACCCAGGGGGTGCTGCCCACTACTGTTCCATGGGAGGTAATGTTTCGAATATGCTCTCTCCCCTGGACCTTCCACTGTATAGGAGTCCCACCTGGGCTAGGGCCTCGGCCTTATCCCACATAATGTAAAGCAAAATTTCTGGAGCTGCCAACGATGTCAGTTTCTCATCAATCACTGCACTGATAAAATATGAACCCAATTAGCCCAGATCCAAACTTATTAAAAGTCAAACACAGAAACCCTGGCCATACCACCACTGAAGCAATATCAAATGTTCCAAAGCAATTCTCCAACACAGATTTTATACACCTCATTTAAAATATTTAACAGAAGACAACAACACGTGGTCATTTGTATTTATTAACACAAAATATCCATTAAAGTTAATCATCTAATTGCTGAAAATCACTAGAAATCCCCATTTTGTATTGTTTGGCAAATCCTAGAAACTCGATATCCCATACAACCACCTGCTACTGCAGGTTCTCTCCCACTTTTCTCACTTTGTTTGACCACCAATGCAGACTGCTTGTTAATAATCTCCTTTAATATTTCAAAGAAGATAATTCTATACACCATTTGTGTGACAGCTTCAGTTTCAGGATGTTGATAGTATCATCTTCATTGTAATATACCATTTTTCAATAAGATGAAGTTTAAAGCAAGACAGTAAACGATACCCTTAAGATTAGACAGCAACTATATTCTCCACTTAATTTATAGGATTTGATCACTGCAACTGCCTAACTAAATTCAAATAATCCCTAATGGGTACAAAACCCAACACATGTCACTCATCTGCATTTTTCACCCCAACACTGAGTCTCTGCAGGTCATTAAATATAATTTTCTTGTTCTTGATTATTTCATAGCCGCCCTTCTTTCATACCCATACATATTCGCCAGTGAGACTGGGGTAGGGGAATTCTCAAAAGCTGATGGAATCGGTCAATAACACAGGAGTAAAGCATAGTTATTGAATATGCCACTAGGTTTTGCATGCCTACAGTCTGGTAAATCATTCCTCCTACTGACATTGTGCTGGGTTGATTAATTGCGCATTTCTGCTATTTATTCTACAATCGCACAAATCATTTTAGCGTTTTTTTTTTCCTTTTTCCAAGTCACCATGGCGGATTTTCAAGATGTAGTGATGATCGTGACTTTCGACACTGATGGACTTATTTACAAAGAGTTTGTTACCCTTGGGCTGACTGGTAATCAACGACATCACATTAAACTGTTGTGGCATCTACGAGAAATTGTCAGGAAAAAAATTCAGAGAAGTGGGTGCATCCAAAACTGAATTTTGCACCATGATGCCTGTCAAATACTTGTATTGCATTTCAATATTGCTGTAAGTTTTATAATAAAGGTGTTTTTAACAACTCCAGGAAATCTGCCCTTGTATATATTGTTCCTTTGCAGTTTCAAGACCTTCGTTTTCATGGATCCCGTGGGTCCTGACTAAATTACTTGGGCAGAAGACATAATTTTAGTGTAGCATATTAAGTCTTCATAAATACTGTATATGTATTTTTTATTTCCCTTTTCAATCATAGTCATTATTTTAAAATACAGTTCACTGTTATAAGCAGCAGGTGCCATCATAGTAGACATGTCTCTCTCATGTTGAGAGCTCTGTCTAGCTAAAAAAAACAAGAGTCTGGCTTTGAAAAGGCTGTGAAAATGGAAGCTAATATACCCATCAAAATAATAAGCTGAAAGTCAGATATATGGCAGCTATATTCCATTGTTATTGTCATTGCCGGTCGCTTGCTGTGATGGATGTTTAAAAGGGTTAGTGCATGATAGCCATATGTGAGGCATATCCTATCTGAGTTGTCACTCTTTTGCACCATTGCCAAAGAAAAAATAAACTTACTTTTACAACCAACACAAAACTAACAATTGACCTAGAATTCAAAAGCACGCATATTTGTAGATTTTATTTGTTTCGCGAGATGAGGAGCACCGTACTATTGCATTTTTGACGTAGTAATGATCGATTGACCGTCTCACTCTGTGCAGAGGATTGCATGCCCAACCTACATGGAAGGGGGGTCCTCTCTCTTCCTGAATTGCTTTACCCAAGATTTCTTCCATTTCTTTTTTCCCTACAAGGTTTTTTGCTTTGGGAGTTTTTTCTTGTCAAGGCTTGGGTTGAAGGCTGTGGGCTGTCAAAAAACAGGGTCATTCCTTGTATGATTTTGGGCTAAACAAGAAATAAATTGCTGTTGTTGTTGTTGCTATACTAGTGATATTCAACCTTAAGACACGTTCTCTGGCAAAGGTGGTGTTGAACCTAAGCAGAACTTGACTAACACTTACATGGATGAATTCCAACGAGATTTGCAGAAGCTTACTTTGCAAGTGTGAGACATAACATGTAGTGTTGTAATTGAAAGTAGACAGGAGTGAAATTGGTTCTGGATTTAAGTGGTGGGAAGCAGAATGGAACCTTCAGAATATGAGTTTGAGTGGGTTTACGAAAAAAAAAATCAGTTCTCCACAGCCCCGTATTTTGTGTAGAGACATTGTTTAACCTAGAAAGTTGCAACAGGAGCAGCTTCTCCACCATACTGCCACATCTGTTACTGCAGTATATTTTATTATCGTATTGGGGGCCTCCTGACAATTAATCAACATATATATTGCATTTCCTGCCAAACATATCCTGCAGTTTATATACAAGGTGAAGCAGGGTTACCACATGAAAATGTCAGAGCCTTTAGGATCAAAGATCTTTCCCGAAAAAAACTTTTTTTCAACACATTTCACTTGTCTTGATCATCACCCTATTCAGTTCTCTGTTTGCACTCCCTCCACCAAGATTTACAACAGAACAGAACTTTCATTTTAATAGAATGAACTTTTGTCTGGGTTAGGTTAACCCAGTAATACTAGTTTGCAGTGAAAGTATAAAAAGGTTCATCAGTGTTTCCTAAATTATTAAAAAACCTACATGGAGGTTTAATATTTTTAACATAATTGAGCTGTTTCCAGGTTATATTGAATGATTGCTTGGTGGAAATGTACTAACAGTACTGTCACATATCTGTCTGTTTATTACCTTTCACCTGTAAATCCCAACATTTAAATTAGCATTATTCGACATAACCAGGCCATTATCAGGCTGCAGGCGACAGGCTAGCTGAAAAGTGTTCGGTAAATCAACTTTGGAATGACTGCAGGCATGATGACAGAAACTTGCAGTGTTAGTCTGACATTCTAGTTTGAAAAAGATAGTATATTTCTTTACAGAAATTAAAGCAATTTAGATACTGCTTCCTGACAATAATCAATTTAATAACAGAGGTTAATGAATTTGATTCTACCAATTTGCTTTGATGAAGAGTGTAATAACACAGTGCTTACCACTGTTCCCTCACAGAGCTCAGAGTTCTATAAACAGGACAAAGGCTGCTTATCTTGCAATCGCTATTTTAGCATAGAACTTTATAGTTTTTATATAGACAAAATATATGCTGTATAGATTAATACTTACAGCAGATGATTCAGAAAATCAAATACCAGAGGTTGCCAATTGATCTAAGTGGGTTCACTCGCTATTGTCTTGCTTATGTTGGTGATGGATGTCCACAGAAGAAAGAAAAGCAAAAACTCTTTAACTTGTATATTACTTCTCTCGTGAGAAGAACTATACATTTAAGTGTAACCAAACTATACCAATGATTCTCCAACACTAAATGCAAAACCTGTACAAAATATTTGTCTTTTTCCCTATTATCATTCTGTTAGTCACGATTTTATCATATTGTCAGATTGCCTGTGACGTGCACCTACCAATTACATACCAACTAACCTCTTAGTTTCTTTGTTAATGGATGATAGGAAGAAATGTCAAAACCAGCAATGTAAATGTCACCTGTAACATCTTACCTGTCTCCTTGTCCTTATTGTACTCGTATTCAACCCCAAGGACCCCTATTGGCAGGCTGCTTGCTGACTGAGCCTGTCTTTAATTTCCACTACTTTACTTCAGCCCAGTTTACCACCACAAAGGACTTTACAAAGTGTCCTTTGTGCCCTTAAGGGACCACAGCTGGACAAGGAAAGATCAATTCAGCAGTCAGCAATGCTAGTAGTTAATATCGGAGAGCAATACTGAAATTCAGCTTTTACTTTTCATACTTTTTTGCATAATAAGCAGTAGCAGCAAATATAAGCAGTTCATTCAATCCCAGATAACATTTCCCAGATGGCAGTTCTTTAGTTACAGATTATACACTCCTTACTGAAAAGTGTAAAGAAAGATTCCTTGCCCTAAACAGAGCTCTCTGGAAAGTGTCCAGCAGCTAAGCATATAACAAGCTCCATTTAAATGTTTGTGGCTTCTCTCAAAGTGTCAGAAAGGTAACAAAACACCAGCTGAATTAAAAATAAACTAAAAAATAAACTGAAAACTAGACTAAGATTCATTTTAAAATAAAGTTCTAATAGAAGGCAGGCATCCTATCCCTGTTTTTGGCCAAAGTGAGCACCTTATTTTCTACCCTATCACTAGAAGAGCAGGCAGATTCTCAAAAAAAAGAAATGTTACTGAGACATGATTGCAATTGAGGTTACTTTCACATAGGAATTAAATGATGCACTAAGCTGCAAACCAACTGGCTATACAAAACATTCTAAGTTCCTGGTTTGCCTTTCATCCTTCCCAGAATACACTTCACTTAATACAGTTTGTAAGAAAGATGAGGTTGTTGCTAGGTTCATTTCACGAATATCAACAGGTTGAAAACTGCGATGCTCTCAAACTGTCAGTCTTCTTCTTCCAGTCATGGAATTGCCCTCGGCTATTTGCATCACGCTAAGTAGATGTTGTCATTCTTCTTTTGAATAATATGAACCTTGATATCTTCGCAGGGGTTACTGCCAGTCACATGTTGTGCTTCATCAGTGTGCATCACATCATAAGCTTTTGATGATGACCAAGGTCAAGGTTGTAGCCAAAGCGCTTTGTGAGTAACCATGTGGCATACAGTCACGACCCTTAGCGTTTTATATAAGCAATAAATGCAAGAGACAGATTAAGGGTTGGGGAGCCGTCCCCATATACCGTCGGTGATCCAAAATAATTCAGTATGCACTGATATAACGGTCAATTTCATGAAAACAGTTGACAATTAAGCAAGGACAGTCGGAGGAATTTATGTAATCTGGACAGGAAATGAAGTGATATGAACAGAAGGTGATGGAGGTGATGTCATTGGAGAGCGGCCGGAAGTGAAGTCATTAAGGGATAGATGGATGAAAGTTCTTCAGGTATCAGGATGGTGTTTTCTCACATGGAATTCAAGGTGTGTGATGTTTTTGTTCTTCCATTTTTCTGGCGAGGAAAAGGGAAAAGCATTAATATGTCATCTTAAACTCCCATCCAGTGTGTTTTCAAGCTCCGTCAGGCCCTTTGACTGCCCCCTAATCGCATGTGTGCGAAAATATATATATATATACTAGGCGGGCAAGCCCCCCTAGCACCTTTGGTGCCCAACACCCAGTTGTGGCCAGAATATTAGTAAAATCTGTAAATATACAAAAGAAAAATTATTATTTATTGGAGTCAAAGTCACGAAATTCTATAAATATGTAAAAGAAAAATTAATCATTATTTAACAGAGTAAAAATCATGAAATGAGAATAAAATATTTACTCTCTTACCGATTGGAGTATTCCTGTTAAACTGAGGTCCACTATGCTCGATAATATTGATATTTTCGTTCATAATTTAAAAACAGAATAACAATCAGAAAATCTAACGACATCATATTAAAGTCTGAAAAGAATGATACCAAACATATATATGTAGGTTTTAAAATAAGCCTGATTTAAAGCGTGGCAAAAAACATGACATAAAAATGTCACATAAAATCTTTGCACTTTTAGGCTTAAGATTTTATATATAGATAGTAGATACATATATATATATATATGTGTGTGTGTGTGTGTGTGTGTTTGTGTGTTGATTGATCACAAAAAAGTAGAATTTTACCATTTTTTCTAAATTATTTGTCCTGCATATAGTACAAATGAACTTCTTACTTACATGTCTCCCACACACTAATGGCAAATATTCTGTGGAAGATTGCAATCCCAACAATTGGCAAGGCACATCTTTGGGAAAACTTGGAAGCCTGCACTTATATACTCCTTTACATTCACATATCACACTGTGCTAAGACTCTCCACTTCTCACCTCTAGTCACTGAATAACATCACAGCACCCTGTGGCTGGAGCATCCACTAAGGGGTCTACCACTGAAGGTCCTTTCTCTAAAAAGCAGCAAAGACATTACACCACTGTTTCTACGATGGTGTTTTCTGTCATCTTCCTTCAGCATTTCTGTCCAGGAGAGTAACAGCATTAATAAATCTAAATAAGTGATTTTTGTATGGAGTTTTATTTGCTTTGGTTTTGATATTTACAAAGCAGGGGGGGATTTTTCATATTACATTTTGAATCCCATGAACGATACATTGAATTGGGTTCACATGGGAGCATGGCAATCACAATCACCTAGTTGCTGAGCATGCTGCTAGCAGAGAAAACAAACCATGAAGTAAATAGAAAGACAAGCTGCACATTATTATCGTACCCTCACATCCCAAGGTAGAGCCACCAGGAGTGTAGAGAAAAGATAAAAAAAAATATATTTTATATACAGTATTTTATATGTGTAAAAAATCAGTCAAGTGTAGGTACTTTTTTAATAATATCTACAAAAGATTTATTTTTGGTCCACCCATAGTAGTTCCGTTATGGGTTAACAGGTAAAGAATGAAAAGCTACAAAGCTCAAAGACTTGATGAATTTACCGGACTTTTACCAATGCAACCATCTGAATCCATAGACATATTTAAAAAAACTTTAAAGAAAGAACTTTAAAGTAGTTGGTTGTACGCAGCCTTTTTAGTTTTTAATTACCATAAAACTGAAACATAAAACTACTCCAAGTAAAAGTTTGCCTCTGTTCCTGCACTTCTAGAATCAGATTCTGGTAGTTTGCCTTAGCAATAAATATTGACATCAGGATAATGTGCTGCGAGCAGGTTAACAAAATTCTTGTTGTGGAAGGGGCAGATCAACAGTCCTGTCTGCAGCATGTACTGTATATTATATATTTTCAAACAGTTTAAAATATCTGTGTCACCCTGATGAAGGTTGAGTAATGTCTGAGAAGTTAGTTCTTTCATTTTTCAAACATCAGCTCTTTTAGAAATAAAAGTAGGTTCTATCAGCAGGGGTGTTCATGATTGCAAGCCACAGTGACCCATAAAAGAGACCTCCTTTGAAAATAATTTAGGTTATTTTTTACTTTTTTAGCAAAAAACAAAGAAAGCTATAATTTAAAAAAAATGAAGCCTGCCTCAAGGAACTTCTACATGCAGTAGGATGGATCTCATTTCTGAAGAAAAAGATTGTTCGTATCCCATGGATTAATAGACACTATAGTGACAGCCTCAAGAACTGCAACAGAAGACCTTTGACTCAGAGGCAGCAGGACAGATGAAGCATCACCAGGCAGTTGGAATGGTGTCACAATTGTGTTTATTTTATTTAATGCTTTCAATGGCTTTTCAAGATATTGTGACTTGAATTGAATAGGCATTTAAGTGAAATCTTATCAGTTGTTTATATATGTATTGTACAATCCTGTAGGTATGGCTAGCATAATTAGCCTTCTTATTAGCTTTAGAATAATGTCCATTTCGGTAGGGTGAGTTTCAGTTATCTTAAGGGGTCCAGTTGTGAAGTGCTGATCTCCCAGTCCTGTCATACACACGTCCAAGCGGGTGCTACTCATCCCCATCACCCAATCCAAATCTTAAGAGATGCAATTGCATTGCTGTGGGTAAACTGTTGTCAATATGAATTTATAATATAAAATCATATTAATTCCTAATTCATTAATTACCGTATATACTTGTGGATAAGTCAGGGCTTGATTTTACTGTATAATTTCCAGTATTTTATAATGTCGGTCATATAAGTCGAATGTGGGAAACTGACGCTACTGGTCCAAGAGATTATGAAATGCTAATGTCCACCTGAGAGAGTAACCACGAAGCAGAGTGCCTTTTTTTCTATGTATTGTGCCTATGTGACCACACGGAAATACCCAAACTATTCCGAAGAGACGTTTGCACTGATTTGTGTTTTTCTGTACCTCACACCCTCATACGCCTTTATCGTAAGAGCATCCCTTATCTACAATAGAGCATTCGATCAGAAGAAAATATGATGCTGATTTTAAATTAAAAGTTGTTGAAGTGGCAAAAGAAATTGGTAACTGCGCTGCTATAACAAAATTCAATGTGTCTGAGAAGCTGGTGCGAGATTTGAGGAGGGAAGAAGATGTAAAAAAAAATGTGTCACATTTTTGAACGGGCATTTATGTCGGGGTCTGATTTTATGGTTGATTTTTCGGGTTTCAAGATCCGACTTATGCGTGAGTATATACGGTAAGGATGGTTTTAAGGCTTTATGTCTTGGGCTCTGTTTAAATAACGATCAAGCACAGGTGTTGCAAATACAAAACCTGGAGGACCAACATAGAAATTGACTGCACTGTTTAGGCTACTGTATGTCTCCACATGGATACGTGGAAATCAATTCCCCCATTAAGCCACTGGGCTGCTCTTGCACAAACTCACATACACCTGCAGCACTGTCACTGGGTAAAGTTACAGTATCTGTCAAAAATGCCATAAATAAAACAGTGAATATGTGAAAAATTGTACAAGAAAGTTTCACAAAATTTTGGTTCATGTGAGAAAACAAAGTAAAAAATGTGTACAGAAAAACATCTGCAAGCCAAGTTTTTGGGCATTACCAAAAGCTTCTAACAATCCATCTCAGTTTGTGCTCACAGATGTCCTACTACATATGTTATGGCCAGGCTTCATTTGTTTTCCTTTTCTAGGTTGTTTATATTGCTAAATTTTATTAATTATCTTTGTACTGCAAGAAATGAAATCTATGCCAAGTGAAAGGTTTTTAAATCATGACCTTAAATCTAGTTTTCCATATTGTAAACGTTATTGAATTGTCCAAAAATTAGTATTTACGATTATTTAGCTTACTTTAAGAAATCTTTTCAGATAAATTTTTCTTATCCCTTCGGCAGATTTTTTTTTTTCCATAAAGAATCTCACAATCAGCCTAACATTCTCATTACCCAGGATTGCCAAATGTGATTGGGGCACTGGATTGTATGCAGATCCGAATAATCAGACAGTGTCTTCATCAAATATTTGACCTTCGTCAATATCTCGTTGGTCAGACACAAGTTCTAGGGATATGACATTCCCTGCAACTGACCCAACAAAAAAGAGGGTTATATGGAACATACCTATGGCACACATTGAGGACAAATATATGCAATGACCATCCTTTACCTGAAATGAAGTGACCACTGCATCCTGCCACTGGTTCTGAGGAGGAGCTTCCCCCTGGAATGCCCTCAGAAACAGGGCGATGGGGCATTTTGCTGGAGAGTCAACTCTTCTGCAGGGGTTAGGTCTGGACCACGTGGACCTCCCCTGATCTGGAATTATGACATATTAAAAAATAATTAATCTGACACATAGAAAATGAAACGCTGCTTTCAGTAAGTACAATGCACACGTGCTTAATTTGTTGGCCACTTTTTGCCAGCCGTCTTTTCTAGTTTGGGCTGCTTTTGCAGTGTTACCCCTTGTGCATATTAAATCTTGAAATTCTTCATGTTCTTCGAATAAAAGGTCCTGCTCCGCTTGTGTGGGGGCAAAAAAATGCGCCCGTTCTTTCGTCATTTTGTTACAGCCTATCAAAGACTTGCTGATCATGTTTTCTAGATTCGATATATATGGGCTTTTCAATTAGCGCAGGCGTGCACATTCATCTCGGATGATTAGATCCAGCTAAACTAATCTACTACACGGCTGCGTTTGAAAAACCGACTTATCCCGGATGAGTTTCACCGGCATTAACTCATCCAAGATGAGGCACCTGATCTCGGATGATTTAAGCGACGTACGGAAAATACCCCCCAGATTTTCTCCATTTAGCTTGTTTCCATTTACACCTGTGTGTATTTATCATGCACTGTTGGGTTTAATTAAATACTTGGAAGGAACGTGAAGAGAAAAAAGTGAAGCACTGAGAATAACTCGTCTGTTTTAGACTTCAAATCATTTGGATGATATCCTTAGAAAGGAAAAAAAAAATCTAGGATATGAGAACGACTTGACATGGCAGAGTTAAAGCACTAGCAAGCCATGAAATTAAATAATTGACAAGGATTGTTT
Organism: Erpetoichthys calabaricus; assembly: GCF_900747795.2. Taxonomy (NCBI): domain Eukaryota; kingdom Metazoa; phylum Chordata; class Cladistia; order Polypteriformes; family Polypteridae; genus Erpetoichthys; species Erpetoichthys calabaricus. The sequence continues at coordinate 24,242,591 of NC_041402.2, forward strand.
TTTAATTAAGCAACTGGGTTGGAACAAAAACCTGCGACCACTGCACCCCTCCAGGACCGAATCTGCCCACCCATGATTTCGGTCTATAACAAGACCCATACAGTAAACAACCATAACAAGATGGTAGCAAATTTGTGAAACACCAATGGATTATGATTTTAATAGGACTCTCACTATATATAATAACTCAGGCTAAGTCCAGTTTTCTAATTCTGTTATGTCTCGCTAGGTGGCCTATTATATATTAAAGATTTCAGATTTTTTCTACATACAGTTGAACCTCGGTTCACGAACGTCTCGGTACACGTACAAATCGGTTTACGACCAAAAAGTTCGCCAAACTTTTGTCTCGGTTCACGACGACACACTCGGTATACGAACAAGCCAGTTTCCCTTTCGGTTTGTGCGCGCCGATGATTTCTGCACATGTTGCATTGTTCTCGGTCAGACGTGCATGCTTGCACGTGCGTGCGTGCTTTCGCTGTGAACTCTTTGTGCTCTATTTCATTTCCCTTCCGGTTCGTATGCGCCGATTACTGTATTTAAGCACATGTTCAGCCTCTCCCTGTTCATTGTTTTCAGTCAGACGTGCGTGCTTTACCTGTGAACTCTTTGTGCTCTACAGTATTTCGTGTGCTTTTGCAGTTAACCATGGCTTCTAAGCAAGTGGAGAGTGGTGAGAAGAAAGTTTTGCAGAAAATTGAAATTGAAGTAAAGAAAGAAATTATTGAAAAGTATGAGCGTGGTGTTTGTGTTACTGATCTTGCCGCCGAGTACAAATATTCTAAAGCAGAAAGAATCTATTAAAGCAGCTGATGTTGCAAAAGGAGTTACAATGTTAACCAGTCAGAGGCCTCAAGTGCTGGAAGAGGTGGAAAAACTGTTGCTAGTGTGGCTGAACGAGAAGCAACTCGCAGGGGATAGCGTAAGCGAGGCGATGTTATGCGAGAAAGCCAGGAAGATTCATGGCAATTTGCTGCAAAACTATCCTTCTGCGAGTGGCGAAAGTGAGGAATTTAAAGCCAGTAGAGGATGGTTTGAAAAGTTTTGGAAGAGAAGTGGCATTCATAGTGTGGTAAGGCATGAAGAGGCTGCTAGTTCCGACGCTGAAGCTGCGAAAGAATTTGTGAAAAATTTCACAAAATTAGTGTAGGACGAAGGCTACATCCCGCAACAAGTCTTCAACTGCGACAAGACTGGATTGTTCTGGAAGAGGATGCCGAAGAGGACCTACATTACCCAGGAGGCGAAGGCTATACCCGGCCATAAACCAATGAAGGACAGGTTAACCGTTTTGCTGTGTGCTAATGCTAGTGGTGACGTAAAAATCAAGCCGTTACTTGTTTACCAATTTTAGAACCCTCGTGCTTTCAAGCAGCACAATGTAAACAAAGCCAGACTGCCTGTGATGTGGAGGGTGAACAAGAAGGGCTGGATCACAAGGACCTTGTTTTTGGAATGGCTGCACGAGGCTTTTGCTCCCGCCATGGAGCAATATCTCAAAGAGAATAACCTGCCTAAAAAATGCCTTCTTCTGATGGACAATGCATTGGCACACCCTCCAAATTTGGTTGACAATATGGTCCAAAAAATTTTAATGCGTAGGAAAAGGCAAGTCACATTAGACCGCTATTTCGTGAAGTCTGATCCACCAGCTAAACAGCTAAAAACACCAGAAACCCAAGAAATCACAGAGAAAACACCTGAAGGAGAACATCCCTCCATCGTGAAGCCGGACTCTCCCTCAAAACTGTAACCTCCTCTCCACTCAGTTCCTCCTCACTTCCTTCATGTCAGAATTCGACTCATGCAAGGTGAGTTTTCTTGGTGGTTTATGGTTATTTGTTGTATTACAGATTTTTCAAATGTTCATTTTTCAGTTTGTAGCGTGAATTGTTGCAATGTTACTTTTCTTGGTTGTTTATTAAATTTCTGATTTTTCAAATGTTCCTTTTTTCCCCTGTGCTTAAAACTCATTTAAAAAGAGTGTTTACAGCAATCGGGTTGTAAGGCTATTGGCGTGAACTCCTGCAATGTTACTTTCTTGGTGGTTTATGGTTTGTTTTTAAATAAAGTTTGGATTTGTTCAAATGTTCCTTTTTTCCCCTGCACTTAAAACTCATTTAAAAAGAGTGTTTACAGCGATCGGGTTGTAAGGCTATTAGTGTGAACTCCTGCAATGTTACTTTCTTGGTGGTTTATGGTTGGTTTTTAAATAAAGTTCGGATTTGTTCAAATGTTCCTTTTTTCCCCTGTGCTTAAAACTCAAAAAAAAAAATCGTTTACAGCGATCGGGTCATAAGGGTACAGTATAGCGCGAACTCTTGCAATGTTAGTTTTCTCTGTTGTTCAAGGTTTTCTCAGTGTTATTCAATGTTTTTACATTTAGTTTACTATTACGCTGTGCATTCTATGGTTTAATTAACTATATTTGTGCTTAAAAACTTTAAAAAAAATATATTTACATACAGTTCGTATGGTCTGGAACGGATTAATTGTATTTACATGCAATCCTATGGGGGAAATTGCTTCGGTTCACGACCAAATCGGTTTATGACCAGAGTTTTGGAATGAATTATGGTCGTGAACCGAGGTTCCACTGTATTAGCAAGTTTTTCAAAGCACAAAGGACCAACTTCATATGCAAAGAACCCTTCCCACAATGAAATGGTGTTTTTGCTACCATAGCTATCCTGATGACACACAACTGTATTTATCAATAGCGCCTGATGACCTCGACTCTCTTGGTTCACTGACCCAAAATCTTACCTGTGTTTCTGAGTGGATGAGTATTAATTTTCTCAAACTACATAAGGAGAAAACAGAAATCTTAGTGATTGACAAAAATTGATATAGTGAGGGTATTAGAAATAAACTTGATGCATTAGGATTAAAAGTCAAGATGGAGGTAAAGAATTTAGGGGTAACTATTGACTCTGACCTGAATTTTAAATCACATATTAATCAGATCACTAGAACAGCATTTTTTGACTTTGCAAGATGCTAAAAAAATCATTCACACTTTTGTTTTAAGTCAGCTGGAATACTGTAACGCACTCCTCTCAGGACTACCCAAAAAAGACATCAATCGATTGCAACAAGTGCAGAATGCAGCTGCTAGAATCCTAACTAGGAAAAGAAAATCTGAGCACATTTCTCAAATTTTGATGTCATTACACTGGTTACCTGTGTCATTCAGAATTGACTTTAAAATACTGCTTATTGTTTACAAAGCCTTAAATAATCTCGCTCCATCTTGTATATCGGAATATCTGACACCTTATATTCCAAATCGTAACCTTAGATCCTCAAATGAGTGTCTGCTTTGAATTCCAAGAGCAAAACTTAAAAGAAGATGTGAGGTGGCCATCTGCTGTTATTCACCTAAAATCTGGAATAGCTTACCAACAGAAATTCGCCAGGCTAATACGGTGGAGCACTTTAAAAAAACTGCTACAAACTCATTATTTTAACAAGGCTTTCTCATAGCTTCATTTTAGTGTAACCCTGATATTCTGTATATGCATTGAATTAACGTTTTTTTTTCATGGCTCTACAATCCGTACTAACCCCTACTTTCTCTGCTGTTCTTTTTCCGGTTTCTGTGGTGGCGATCTGCACCCCCACCAGCTGATCAGGGCACCATGCAGTCCTTACATTGATGGATTGAAGGCCAGAAGTCCACATGACCGTCATTGTATAATTCCTTCATGTGAAGCCTGAACACCATGAGGACTGATTGAGATCATTTATGTTAGGTAGAATGCCCAGTGGGGGCTGGGTGGTCTCGTGGCCTTTGAACCCCTGTTTTTTTCTCCAGCCCTCTGGATTTTTTTTTTTTTTTCTGTCCTCCTGGCCTTCGGACTTTACTTTATTCTTTGTTACTTAGTATTGATTAATCTTATTTTAATATTTTTATTTTTTATAAACTTTTCTTTCTTCATCTTGTAAAGCCCTTTGAGCAATATCATTTGTATGAAAATGTGCTTTATAAATAAATGTTGTTGTTAAGCAACAGTTCTTTGAGAAACCACACAACCAAGCAATGAGCCACAGAATGCCATGAAAGAACCATTATTTAAGAATGTACATGCTTTAACTACCCGATATACAGTACTGTCATTTTATAAATCTGCTCACATTTCAGGGTATACTCCATACTTGTAGTCTGTCAATTACTTTACCATCACCTCTATATATTTATCCACACATTTCAGCAGACTGCTCACATTAATTTATTATGTGATTCTTGGGTCAGTTTCCTAGTTTTAAGGATCTCTTCCATTGCTTTTGAAATGTTGACCTTTTGATTACATCTTTCTAGCAGTTTTTTAGCTTTGATCTCTTGCCATTTTCTCATGCATGACTTTTTCCTGATCCCGGCTGCATCCTTTCCTGTTTCGTCTGCTCTGTTTTCATCTGTGTCTTCAAGGTGAATGTCTCACTGAATCCATCTTAAGCAGTGCCATTAGCAACTCTCATCTCTCAATGCTGGCACAGGTCCCCTGTGCCCAATTAAATCCGGAGGCCCAAATGGAGGTGAAGAGTCATCATACTGCAAGGATGGGAAATAATGTACTAAAACATTGCCTTAATCGCCATGGTTTACAAGCATTTTTAAGATATAGTTAGCTTTTAATATTGTACTTTAGGAGGAAAACTGTGATGCAGTGGCTCTGCTGATTGACTGTTTGAGCACTTGCTCATAGTATCTCTATGTTTTCTAGCTGCCACATCCTATAAGACCTGCAAGCGAGGTGGATCAACATGTCTAACTATTCTTCCAAACAGTGTGTTGCATGAGTATGATGGACTGTTACCCCATACAAGATTAGTTCCAACCTTGTTTCAAGAGCAATTCTGGCTCCTCACAACTTGGAAATTAAATCAACAGGTTTGGAAATCAGAGGGATGAACTTGATTCTTTTTCTTTGAGCGTAGTGTTTACTGTTGTCATAATACATATATGTGTTGTCGCACACATGACACATGCCTCTGGGCTCATGCAATTATTGTTACACTCCAAACCAGAGGGTCGTGCTGTTGTCTAATGTTTTTTCTCTTTCTTCCTCTGCAGAAGGGATGATTGTTGGTCCTTCCATCTTGGATGTCACTTCTGGTTTCCACCCTCTTCTGGGTCACCACATTGAAAACCTGCCTCATCATCATCTTGGATTAGTCTGGAGAAGACTACCATCTGAATATGATGTCACTCATTTTTTTTTTGCTTTTCTTTTCAATCACTTTTTGACATCACAATATGCGGGGTTCACCTTGGTGCCTCAAACCTTTTTTGACGTGTTGCTTTCTCTTTACAGTGTTCATTTTAGTCAGATGTTCAAGTAAGAATTTCACGTGACCATAATAGTGAGCTCACCAGCAAAAGTGGAGATATGGCCCAACCTCGAAAAAAAAAAATGTTATAATAGAACTCCAATTTAACTTACCCATATGTAGCATTTTCCAACTTTTAACATTATAATGGATGCTGTAGTTGACATAAAACAGCTGTTGTCTGAACAAGCACAAGTGTTTTAAGCTAATGTTTACACTGCAGCTAATAGTGACTGTGTTCTGATTTTTGCTTTGTATCTGTTGTTTTTTTCTGACTGCTTAAATTAATTTTGTAACTCATCTAAATTGGATATCAATATTTACAGATGTCTATCCTGAATGTACCCCGCGTGTGCCAAATAAACAAAAAAAAATGTTATCAGACAGCTGCAAGCTAACAAAATAGATGCTGTTTGCTGTAAGACTTTACATTGAAATGTTAATATTTGTCAATATGCTGTCTCTCCCTGCAAAAGGAACCAAATGAATTATTACTCGTGTAGTATATTTAGAGCATTAGAACAACCTGGACAAGAACAGGCCATTCAGCCCATCAAAGCTCGTCAGTGCAATCCACTTATTTCTTCCAAAAAAAATCAAGTTTTGAGGGTTCCTTAAGTCCTACTGTCTACCACACTACTTGGTAGTTTATTCCATGTGTCTGTGGTTCTCTGTGTGAAGAAATAGTCCTAATGTTTTTGTAAAATTTACACTTAACAAGTTTCCAGCTGTGTTCCCTGTGTTTTTGATGAACTCATTTTAAAGTACTGGACTAATTCCCTTCATAATTTTAAACACGTCAGTCATGTCTTCTCTTACTCTTATTTTGCTTCAACTGAAAAGGCTCAACTCTTTTAATTTTTCCTCATAATTCAACCCCTGTAGCCCTGAAATCAGCCTAGTCACTCTTCTCTGGACCTTTTCTAGAGCTGCTATATCCTTTTTGTTAGCCTGAAGTCTAAAATTGTATGCAATATTCCAGATGAGGCCTCACCAGTGCGTTATAATGCACAGTACAAGACTTCTTCAAATTTGTCAACTAATGATTGCAAGAAAGAGAAACAGTAAATGAAAGATCAAAGCTGTGGATTTGGGTGCAGTTATCACTGCCGGATTTGTAATCAGAAACAACTGGCCTAAAGTACAGGAGACAGGACTAGTGGGTGATTCAGATGCTAAACCGTCATTATAAATCCTTTCTAAAAGGTTGTGATTCCCTGTCTTTTTTTTTTTTGCTAATCACACACTCTAAAAATATCAGATCTGCGACATACACCTGAACTCAATAATTTGGTGTGGTGTCCATATAAATTTGGCCTTATTGTGTACAGTGATCCCTCGCTATATCGCGCTTCGCCTTTCGTGGCTTCACTCCATCGCGGATTTTATATGTAAGCATATTTAAATATATATCGCGGATTTTTCGCTGCTTTGCGGGTTTCTGCGGACAATGGGTCTTTTAATTTCTGGTACATGCTTCCTCAGTTGGTTTGCCCAGTTGATTTCATACAAGGGACGCTATTGGCAGATGGCTGAGAAGCTACCCAACTTACTTTCTCTCTCTCTCTCTCTTGCGCTGACGTAGGGGGGTGTGAGCAGGGGGGCTGTTCGCACACCTAGACGATACGGACGCTCGTCTAAAAAATGCTGAAAGATTATCTTCACGTTGCTATCTTTTGTGCAGCTGCAGCTGCTTCCTGAAACGACATGCTGAACGGTGCTTCGCATACTTAAAAGCACGAAGGGCACGTATTGATTTTTTTTATCTGTCTCTCTCTATCTCTCTCTGCTCCTGACGGAGGGGGTGTGAGCTGCCGCCTTCAACAGCTTTGTGCCGCGGTGCTTCGCATACTTAAAAGCCAAACAGCACTATTGATTTGTTTGCTCCTTTGAAGAGGAAGATATGTTTGCATTCTTTTAATTGTGAGACTGAACTGTCATCTCTGTCTTGTCATGGAGCACAGTTTAAACTTTTGAAAAAGAGACAAATGTTTGTTTGCAGTGTTTGAATGACGTTCCTGTCTCTCTACAACCTCCTGTGTTTCTGCGCAAATCTGTGACCCAAGCATGACAATATAAAAATAACCATTTAAACATATGGTTTCTACTTCGCGGATTTTCTTATTTCGCGGGTGGCTCTGGAATGCAACCCCCGCGATGGAGGAGGGATTACTGTATACTAAATTTGATAGCTTTTTCAATGGCTTGTAATGTCACTTGTTTGATCTGACTACCACTTAGATATTTTCTTTTTCTCATAATGATGTTACTCTTTGTTGAATACTAGCTAACTTAAGCAGATCTCAAGTATCATGGTGCCTACCTGGCTGTTTCCTGTAATGTCACATGATGCGCCACACCTTTTTCCTGCTGCTGTTTAGCTTACAAATATGCAAAATTTTTTTTTTGTTTCTATTTTAAAAATGTAAACATATCTTATTTTGGATGGTTTTGAGAAAGTGTGATGAGGACACCTTATGCCAGCAGTGACAATACTACTTCTGCTACTACTTATACTTCTGTATGATTCTATGGGGGGAAAATGCACTGCAGATATTAAACCAGTACTACATATACAAATTACAGGAAGACCACATTTCTACAGTTGGAGATATGGTGGCTAAGTGACTTGACGAATGTTCATCTTAATCTTCTTTTGCTTAAACTGAAAAGGCTCAGCTCATTTAATCTTTCCTCATAACTCATCCCCTGTAGTCCTGAATCAGCCGAGTTGCTCTTCTCTGGACCTTCTCTAGCACTGCTGTGTCTTTTAGTAGCCAGTTGACCAAAACTGCACAAAGTACTCCAGATGAGGCCTCACTAGTGCGTTATAAAGCACAGTACAGGACGTTTTCAAATTTGTCAACTCATGATTGCAAGAAAGAGAAACAGTAAATGAAAGATCAAAGTTGTGGATTTGGATGCAGTTATCACTGCTGGATTTGCCATGTGTCAGTAAGGGAGAATGAATTAGCAAACCCAAATTTTGTGGTCCAATGCTTCAGCCATGAGACCAGACTACATACCATTCTCTTTATTTTTTAGTATCATCAGCTAACTATGATGCATTCATTTTTTGCGGTTTGCGTTACAATATTTTACAATTTATCTCACATCATCTTGAAATGCAATTATTACTCATTTTCTTACCCTTGTAACCAGTTCAATGACAGGGGAACCAGTGCCAATGCCAGCAACATCTTTATTATTCTTTTAGAACAAAGCATAGTTTTAATTATTTTTTCCCCAAGACTAGAAACTTCTTTTTATGTCAACACACTTTTTACAGAAAAACGTGCAAAATTTAATTTAAATGATCAGTTAAATTTCTGAGCTTTCAGATCCATCAACAACTGCTTGTCTTACTTCTTAATTGAATATTTAAGCGAAACAACACTTACTGCAGGTTACAAACCTACAAAATCTGATATATTTGTGTTCTACAGCAAAAGGCTTTTAACCCCCATTGATTACTTGATCTGTTTTCCCCTCAGTGGATATATCTCAATATACCCCCATGTACACCAATCCTACCCAGCTTACTCACAAACAGTTGTTCACTCCTATGCATGCTTGTATTTTTATATTTTTTTAGTACAAGTGAAATGATATGAGGGTTCATGCAGTGCAACAAGATATTTGTTCCGCTTTCTTGCTGTTTTAAACTCACTGAGCATCTACACAAATACTCATTCATCTTTGCCATACTTTCTCTAGGAAGCTTTCCAAATGACTGCACCATATTGCCCAGAAGCATACTATTGGGGTGTAAATTTGAGTGTTATCTTTAATTATTGTCACATACACTGTAATAGCATAGTAAAATTATTATGCTGCAGTGCAGGGTGTGGGGAGATGGGGCAGAGAAATACATAAAGACAATAAGAGTGTCTGGGCTCACTGTCCCAGAACACATACCTGACACCAAACTGATCTCATTACCCTCTAGTAGTTCATAACTGAGGATGGGCCAACACTGAGGGAGAGACAACAACAAGGTTCAAATTGTCCAAAAGTACAAAGTGCATTTTTATTTTAAGCAAACTTGTCCAACGTGCAGTTAATAAATATTCAATAAATAGATGTTCAAAAAACCAGTACATCTCCGATTTGAGTGAACGCTGGCGGGACTGGTCACCGCTGCTCTCCGGTAACTAGACTATTGATTTTGCTATGACTAGTGATTTTGATGGTATTTTTTTGTCATTTTTGTTGACATTTGTGTGGCTGTATATGCTGTGTATGCATTTAGCTTCAGCCTTACCCCCGTTTCGTTTGAAACTTACCTGATTTGTTCTCTGGACGCCTGAGGTGCCTGTGGCCTCCTTGCCTACAATGTTGACTGGTAGGATATTCGCCTGGTTAATGTTTGTTTGGAGTCTTCTGTCACTCATTATCTAACATGCGACTGACCTCCTCCAGTACCCAGCTGCTGAGCTTCTTCGACTGCGTCTTCTCCAGTCTGTGCCTCTGCTGTCAGTGCTGTATTTTGACCCGGACGTCATATTTCTCCCTCATCGGAGATGCATTCACCGTGGGTCCCGCCGGAGATTCCGAACGGATGCCTCAAAAGGAATTAACTCTTTTTGGTCTGATTTTCAGCACCCTCCACATAACACAGATAGGAACACTGACCATAGCGTGTTGGCCAGCTTAGCTCGGTCGACTAACACCACTGTCAAATGCGACAGCAACATTGTCAGCTTTGGTCTACTGAACATCTTCACACTCACGAGCAAGGGACATCTCATTCAGGATCTCCTCATTGACTGTAAGTTTGACTTTCTCTGTTTAACTGAGACTTGGCAGCAACCTCAAGACCTCAAGCTTTCAGCGCTTCTGCTCCCAAGCTCTGGAATTCATTACCTGCAGAGCTCTGAAACATCAAATCATATTCATTTTTCAAATGCAAATTTAAAATATATCTGTTTAAAATGGCCTTTTCTTTTTCCTTCTGATTACAGTGGTTTTGTTTGGTTTTAATTTTTAGATTTTCTGATGTTTTAAGTTGTTTATAATTGTGTCTTTTATTTATTTATTTATTGTTTGTTTGTTCGGTGTCCTTGAGTTCTCTGAAAGGCGCCTTGTATAAAATAAATAAGATGTATTATTATTATTATTATTATTATTATTATTAAAACAAAAGACATATATAGTTAAAACCAGTTCAATGTTCTCTTTGATTCCAGCCTCAAAAAAAGTATGTCCCACACTCAGACCATAAGTGGTGCCTGCCACACTTGAATTCACCCTGTTACAGATGAAAAAGCACAAGTGACGCCTTGCATGCTTATTCCCTCCAAGTGCCATGTCCTCCATGGCCATGCCAACTGGAGTTCATCTTGCTTCTACTTCACCAATCTCCGCTGCTCTGACTTAGCAGCCCTGATGCCCATCACCCAAACTCAGCCGTACCTACTTGCTCCTTCACTGCAACGTCCAGCCCTGTTGCACGCCATCTCTCCGGCTGAGGAATATGTAGGTGGAGTTTGAAGTGGAGTCCTACAGATGCTGAGGGACAGGCAGTGGGAACCCAATGCCATGTTTAAAGTATGACAAACAACAACAAAACTAGTAAAAAGTGCAATGGATGTTCTTACAGCACCTATTCTTAACATTATTAATAGTTCATTATTGCATGGCACAGTACCTGATGCACTAAAAGTGTCGGTCATTAAACCATTACTTAAAAAGTCAGACCTAGACCCACATATACTTAATAACTATAGACCCATTTCAACTTTACCCTTTTACTCCAAAATACTAGAAAAAGTAGTCGCCAATCAGCTTCAGTCACACCTTACGCATTCCAATTTATTTGAAAAATTCCAGTCTGGTTTCCGCACTGGTCATAGTACAGAAATGCTACTAACGCGGGTTGTAAACAACATTCTGATATCCACTGATGAAGGAAACTCCACTAATATTATGCTGTTAGACTTAAGAGCAGCATTTGACACCACTGACCATTCTATTTTACTGCACAGGCTAGAAAATGATAGGAACTGTGCTCGCTTGATTTAGTTCTTATTTATCAAATCAATTCCAATATGTACAGAAATGTGCTGACAGTACTCCATCATTATACACAGAAGTTCAATATGGTGTCCCGCAAGGCTCATTACTGAGACCTTTACATTTTCACTTTACATGCTTCCACTGGTATCTATCATTAGAAAACATTGTGTTAATTTTCACTCGTATGCAGATGACACCCAGTTATATCTTTCTTTTAGATCAAATGAAGTTTCTCCAATGTTGTCTTTAATTAGTAGTGTTAATGAATTAAAGGACTGGATGGATGAGAACTACCTATATTTAAACACCAATAAAGCAGAGATGTTAATTATTGGAAGGAATGACACTGATCGCAATGATATTTTGTCAACATTTAACTCAGTTGGAATCACCATTAATTTTACTGAATCAGCCCGCAATCTAGGAGTTATCTTTGACTCTAGCATGTCATTTAAAGTGCACATTAAAAAGTTGTCCAAATCATTTTTTCCATCTTAAAAATGTTGGGAAACTAAGGCACTTTCTAAATAAACAGGATTCTGAGAAATTAATTCATGCGTTTATTTCTTGTAGGATTGGATACTGCATTGCGGTGTTCACAGAATGTTCAAATTGTTCTTTATACAGCCTCTAGTTAGTCCAAAATGCGGCTGCAAGAATTATTACAAGAACAAGAAAATATGAACATGTAACTCCAGTTCTTAAAGCCTTACACTGGCTCCCGGTTAAGTTTAGCGCAGATTTCAAAATCCTATTTTTAACATAAAAAGCCTTAAATGACCAAGGTCCGGCTTACTTGTCTGAACTTATCATGACTTACAAACCAGAGCTCACATTAAGATCTCAAGATGCCAGTCTGCTTATGATTCCAAGAATTAACACTAGAATTATCAGAGCCTACGAAAAAACTTGTAGATCCATCTCACCTTAAATCGCTTCTTAAATCTGTTCGCACCTCTCTGCCTTTGTCTTTTTTCTTCTAAATGTGCAGATAAAGACAAGCTGCAAACAGCCGACTATTCAATCCCCCCACCGACTTAGAACGTGCACGAACTTCTCCCAGCTCATGCCTTGATTGATTATCTGGGAGTGAAGTGGAGTTTTAGAGTGGAAATAATAGATCGTTATTTGGAACACACGGATTTCATGTGTGTTCCGTTTCTACAGTAATCTGTGTAAATACATTTTTAAAACAGAAACGTTTTTCATATTCTAGTAGTAAATGACAAAGTGTAGGCATAAACTATATAATGTATGCAGTCCAAATATCAAAGAAACACTTTCATGAAAGGTTCAAATATAACAGAACAAGTGTGCGACATGTGTACTTGTTGCAGTGTACACACCTCTCTGTGCTATGGTTCCTATTACACTGAACAAGTACCTGTAATTTGCAGCTCTATTCATTATCTCAAAACAAATATATGTGACGTTTTGAAGAAATCATGCTATGACGCGAATAGTACCAATCAGAAAACATTGTCAAAGTAATGCAATATTATTTGAAAACGAACAGCGTCAGATTGGGTGTGATTTATACTGGCGCTGTTACTTAGAGTCAGATCAGAAGCTGAATAAGCTGAATAAGCTCCTGTTCTGACTCTAAGTAAAAAAGCATGAATTAATCAACAGAAATAACCGCGATCGACATTGTAAACTTAACGGTTTACAGTGCATACCAATTTATAAATTTTATGTCCGTTTGAGGCTACAAAGAAAAAAAAAAACACTTCCTCCCTAGCGGGGAATCGAACTCGGGTCTCTATGGGGCGGCAGGGCTGCCGTGCTCTGAGTCAGCAAATCTCAGTGTTACACCACGGAAGGTGTTGTGACATCCTTGAACCTTTTGTGAAAGTGTTTATTTGATGTTTGGCCATCAGGCTTCACACATTCTATAGTTTATGCCTACATTTTGTAACATTTATTACTAAAATATGAAAAAGTTTCTCTTTTAACAATGTGTTTACACAGATTACTGTAGAAACAGAACACACATGAAATGCGTGTGTTCCAAATAACGATCTATTATTTCCACTCTAAAACTCCAGTTCAGTCACTCCCAGATAATCAACAAAGGCATGAGCTGGGAAAACTTAGTGAACGTTTTGCGATGGTGGGGGATGGAATAGCCGACTTTTTGCTGCTCGTCTTAATCAGCACATTTAGAAGACAAAAGAGAGGTGAGAACGGTTTTAAGGTGGGCCGGATCTACGAGTTTTTTCGTAGACTCTGGTAATTCTAGTGTTAATAAAATAACAGTTAGAGGTCGAGCTTTTAGTTACAGGGCCCCTAAACTGTGGAATGGTCTTCCTGCTACTATAATAATTCTTTGCATTTGTATAATGCTTTTCTCACTACTCAAAGCACTCAGCAATTTCAGGTTAAGGGCCTTGCTCAAGGGCCCAACAGAGCAGAGTCCCTATTGGCATTTATGGGATTTGAACCGGCAACCTTCCGATTGCCAGTGCAGATCCCTAGCCTCAGAGTCACCACTCCACCAAGAGATGCCCCTTTAGTCTCAGCTTTCAAATCCCGGCTGAAGACTCACTACTTCAGTTTAGCATATCCTGACTAGAGCTGCTGATTAACTGTGCATACTGCATCTCAAATGTGACACTTGGTGCCACAGCCAACCTGCCAAGTTGTTTTGCCTGCCTAAAGTAAAGTCATCCCTGATGAAGGATTGCAGGAATCATCGAGTAGAGGGGTCCTTTCATTGGTTTGGCTGGTCCAGCGCTGACTTAGCTGTGGAATGGCCAATAGGGGGAGGCAGCTTGATGGTTGAGGTCTCCAGGATTGTAAACAAATCCAAATCATATTATGTGATATTGTCTACTGTTAAATTCTGCTCTGTACTTGTAATATTTTTATTTTACTATTATACTGTATTGTGGATTTCTTGTGTTCTGTTCTGTGTATTGTATTGTATTGTATTGACCACCTTCCTTTTGACACCCACTACACACCCAATCTACCTGGATAGGGGTCTCTCTTTGAACTGCCTTTCCCAAGGTTTCTTCCATTTTTCCCCTACAAGGGTTTTTTGGGAGTTCTTAGAGAGTCAAGGCTGGGGGGCTGTCAAGAGGCAGGGCCTGTTAAACCCATTGCGGCACTTCTTGTGTGATTTTTGGCTATACAAAAATAAATTGTATTGTATTGTATCTCCTCTTGCTGTAAGGTCCTGATGGGATAAGCAGAAAAGACACCAAATTTTAGAAAGGGCATTGGGGCTTGTGATTCTTTTAAAAGATGATTCTGTATGTATTTTAAGTTCAATTTTACTGGATCTATTTATTGATTTTAACCTCCACTTTGCACATAATTTTATGGATATTTATTGACTACTAGCTGAGTAAGCCCATGCTGTAAAAAGCCCAGGCTCCTAGAAACTATTGACATTGTCAGAAAAAAAATTGAAATGAGAGTTTCTCTCTCGTTTGTGTTACCTCAGCAGTTTCACTTTGACGACGGAGCCACTTTCTTTCAGCTTCACGCTGTACTTCTTCTTCCGACTCTTTTACTTGGGCCCACCTTGCCGGCTCTTTGAGGCTCATGCTGTAGCCTCGCACTTCCAGGACAGACAGACAGACACACACACACATATCCACACATAGACATTTATATATAAGATTTGAAGAAATCTGCAGTGCACTTTTGGACACTGTTTTATTGTGTTGTTCAATAAAAGCACTACAGCACTAGACACTTTGTACCAACACTTTGCTAACAACATGTTTCCTTATTTGCTTGGATCTTCCTTGGGTATGTTGTCATAGGTTCTGGGTTCAAGAGGCCCCCAGAAGCAGTCAGGGAGTGTAGAGCTGACTCACACAGCTCTCCTCAGACATCAGGTGGTATGGAGATAAGGAAGATAATCCTCAATGATTTTGGAAGCAGTATGGAGAGTCTTTTCGAAGAGCTTACCATTGTAGTGATTCAGGTAGTCAGTCTACCAAACCTGACCGTGATGCATTCAGTAAGGATGCTCTCAATGGGGCAGACGTTGTAGTTCACCAGGATTGTAATTCCCGCTAGAAAGCTTTTTAGCCTTTACTGAGCCTTTTGAGTATGTAGATGGTTTTGAGAACCCACCAAAGGCAGCCGGTGATCTCGACGCCCAGGAACCTGAAGCTGCTAACTGTCTGGACAGGGAAGCTGAAGGAATAAATTGGAACATGATTGTCTTTGTTCTTTCTTAAGTTGACAATGAACTCTATTGTCTTGTCGATTTTCAGGGAGAGGTTATTGTCATGGCACAATATGGTTAAGTTTTTACCTCCTTCCTATAAACGGTCTCATCATCATCATCATCATCACTGATGTGGCCAATCACTGTGGTGTCTTGATAATTAGTATAAACTTGATAACTGCCAATTGTATCTACTTCTCTTCACAGTGAATAACAGTAGGTCTAATGTAATATTGAGCTAAAGTACAATTTAAATAGACCTCACTCAGTTGAGCTCAAATAAACCATCTCCTTCTAAAATACACCCTGAGCACATCACGAAGACTTTTCTTGAGTCTACTTCAAGTCTCTAATGTAGCAGACCTGGACAGAACCTGCACTTCACTACTGTGATCATACACCCTCTCTAGGATCTGAACTCGGTCACTAGTGACTGCTGCAGCCTCCCTGTGGAGTGATGAAAAGAAAGCCTCCTATTCAGTTGAGCTAAAGGAGAGCACTGTTAGTTTGAGTGACTGTTAGAGCTTTCGTCTGCAACAGAGTGACATGACTTGTATATCCACATTCATGATGCTACATGTCATTGAAGTGCTGTCTGTCTCTTTTTCTCTATAACAAGCTGACAATCCACAGAATCTTTAAAGGGCATTCCTGTCAATGGGATGCACTCACGTATCTCTCTTCGTCTACTAACAACACCTGACATGTAAAGAATCATGGTGGGAAGGCATATATTTCAAATCAACACTGGGAAAATATATACATTGGAAGCTCTCAGTATTTTGTATTAAGAAGAAATTAATTCAGATATCCAAAGCCTTTTCTAAAGGGTCATAGATCATTCCAGGTAGCTCTTGTATCCTTAAACAATCGGCTGCCTTTCACTCCAGATGTGCATTTCCCCAAACTGTAGGTCTCTGTTAATTAGCTTTTCCTAGCTTACGGCATAGCAGAAAAGGAACACAAATACCTGCAAGCATTCTGAGCTCATTTGAACTGGGGAATTATCTAATGAGCTTGACAGCAACTTGCAGACATATCATGTTCCTCAGAGTCAAACAGCACTACAATCTGACAATTTGCTGCACCTCTGTTTGTCTGGTGACATTAGGAAACCATAATATATAATAAGGTGTTGATTGTATGGAGGGACACATGGGCTCCAAGATCTCATGGAGAGAAACATTAAATATATGATTTAATCCTTGAATATTACTGCAAAAATACTCCAGTGTATGGCTGCAATTCTTATTCTTCAAAACAAATCTGCTTACTGCAGAAGCCCTTTATAGGAAATTAAACATTGTAATCACTAATTAAAATAAAAATGACAGAACGATTGATAAAATATGTTTAATAGTGAAAAATATTAATTATTGAAATAATAAGTTACAGTAGTTATGTTGAAATGATAATTAAACAGTTAAAGTAATTATTTAAGTATGGCTTAAAAATGAAACCCAAGAAGGTATAATCATCCTACCTCACTCTGGTATTCTAAGATTTTACTTGCTTTTTTAATATTAAAAAAAAAAATTATTACATTATTTTGGTGGAAATGTTTTCTGTTTCTGCCATGTTTTATTTTGACCTAGTTCTCCACTAGAGCAGCTGGGTCATAGAAAATTGGGTCATAACTGCCACAAAAATGTGACTGCTGTGGTATGCTTTGTAGGCCCACTGTTACTTTGCATAAGTCTCACAGAGAAAATAAAAAAGTGTGAGGTGATGCATCAAGAATCAATAAAATGCTGCAAATAGCTTGTCATGTTTGCAGCACAGCATGATATGTAAATTACAATAACAAGATCTTATTGAAATACAGTTCAAATTGCATTAAATATATTAGAGTTGGGCCAGAAAGAGTCTTTTGTGTCTTAGAAAATTATAGAGAGATTCCCTGCAAGTGGCATTTCTAACCACCAAAAATACTTTTTTTAATCCAGAGCTTAGCTTGCCTTCCTGTACAGTTACTGTTTTCTGTCGTTCCATCTAATATCAAACCAGCTTAGGGTAGGTGAGAAGTACCAACACCAGACCCTGGCCTGTCATCACTAGGCACAAAGCTGGAATGAGGCTGTGCTCCATAGCTGCCATTTATTCCCACTCACTAATTTATCTATAACTAGGGATGCACAGTATACCAGTACTTAAAAAGTAATGAAAAAGCCAAAATTTAAAACAGGACGGTCCCAGCATTTTGTAAAGCTTGCAAAACAATACAGCACCAAGAAATCTGATTGTGTTTATTTGCTTTTCTATGAAGTTCAGTCACACCAGTGAAAGGAGCAAAAACAAGCCCTGGCTCCATGCAAAGTTACAACAAAAAAACAATAATTAAGAAAAAAAGTGATTTTTGGTGTTGTAAAGTCTTGTGTGGTTATCTAAATGTCTTCCAAAAGAAAAATCAGATGAAAGCATGACCAATTGTTAAACATAAAAATAACTTGAATAACTTGATGCAGCCATATATGCCAAGCACTGACTGTATTTTTCTGTATGTAAAGTCTTAATGCATCTTCTATTAATATAGCAATCCACCTGGTCACAAAGAGCATTTCCTGATGTGCTGCTGCACAGCTCAATCCATGAATGAAAATGTGGGTTTAATGGAGAAAGGAGGAGGCCTCCTGCATTGAGTCCATACCGTTTGCAGAATTGTGATCAGCCAGGTTGATTGAAGATTTATCATACATGCTCAGTAGGCACGGCAGTTTCCTTTATAGGTCATACACAGGCAAGAATGATAAAAAAAATATCTGTGCTCTGGGCAAACCATTTGTCTTTAGATAATATAATTCAAAATGGTGCATGGCTATGTCAATTGCCTTTACCCTAAAAATATTACATCTGCTACACTTTTAGAATTGTGGAGACAATTTACAAATACAACTCTTTGCATATATATTTTTTTCAATTGCAACATAGACATTAAGTCTACAATGGTTCAGATTTTAATTAGGACTGCCATAAAATCTTAACCCTTTTAAGATATTTCAGGGCAAATAACTTTTTTTTCCTTGTGCATTTTAGCTGGAATTCAACTGTTACAATATTTATGAAAAGAGTCATAATAGTTTGCCAGTTCAATATTAATTTTAATTAAAAGGGGAAAGCCCAGGAACTTTGCATCTCATGTCAGACTAGCATATCTCGGAGTTTCAGATCTGTTGATTTTGTTCTGAAAAGTTTACACTGTTATAAGCTCAAGAAGAAATGTTAGCTATTGCTGTCTTTATACAGTGATCCCTCGCTATATCGCGCTTCGCCTTTCGCGGCTTCACTCCATCGCGGATTTTATATGTAAGCATATTTAAATATATATCGCGGATTTTTTGCTGGTTCGCGGATTTCTGCGGACAATGGGTCTTTTAATTTCTGGTACATGCTTCCTCAGTTGGTTTGCACAGTTGATTTCATACAAGGGACGCTATTGGCAGATGGCTGAGAAGCTAGATTGCTTACTTTTCTCTATCTCTCTCTTGTGCAGACTTTCTCTGATCCTGACTTATGGGGATAGAGCAGGGGGGCTGTTCGCACACCTAGACGATACGGACGCTCGTCTAAAAATGCTGAAAGATTACCTTCACGTTGCTATCTTTTGTGCAGCTGCTTCCTGAAACGACATGCTGCACAGTGCTTCGCATACTTAAAAGCTCGAAGGGCACGTATTGATTTTTGACTGAAAAACAAACTCTGTCTCTCTCTATCTCTCTCTCTCTCTGTCTCCCTGCTCCTGACGGAGGGGGTGTGAGCTGCCGCCTTCAACAGCTTTGTGCCGCGGTGCTTCGCATACTTAAAAGCAAACAGCCCTATTGATTTGTTTGCTAGAGATTGTTTTCTCTATCTATATGACATTCTGTGCTCCTGACACGCACTCCTTTGAAGAGGAAGATATGTTTGCATTCTTTTAATTGTGAGACAGAACTGTCATCTCTGTCTTGTCATGGAACCCAGTTTAAACTTTTGAAAAAGAGACAAATGTTTGTTTGCAGTGTTTGAATAACGTTCCTGTCTCTCTACAACCTCCTGTGTTTCTGCGCAAATCTGTGACCCAAGCATGACAATCTAAAAATAACCATATAAACATATGGTTTCTACTTCACGGATTTTCTTATTTCACGGGTGGCTCTGGAACGCAACCCCCGCGATGGAGGAGGGATTACTGTATACAATACACTACTGGGGCTGTCTGTTTGTCTGTCCAGGATTTTAAATCAACTGTAGCTTGTAAATCGTTTAATCTATTGACCTGAAATTTGGTACACATATACTACGTGACGTATGCTATCCACTTTCAGGGTGATGATTGACCTCCAAGGTTATTCCTCTTTTCATTTTTATTTTATTTTATTATAGAATCAACTCTCGGCAGTGGCAAACAGGGTGGCAGTGTTCTTAACGCCGTTCTCATCCCTACCACCTTCGCTGTCACTTCTCCTAACTTTTCATATCTTAAATCATTCTTGAGGCAGATTGAAGACATAAGTGCCAACCTAACTGAAAAATTAAAGAAACATAAACACAGACTTAATCAGTTTTAATGCAAAAAGATGGCGACGAAAGAAGACATGAAGCGGGCCACTAGAGTTGAGAAAAGAAGAGCTGCTCAGGAAGCAGCAAGTGCATCAACCTCTGAGCAAACAAATGCTAAAAGTACAGAGAAAGAGTATGAAAACTATGAATGCTTAAGTTAAATGTATTCACTGCATGTTATCGTGCAGTGCGCCATTACTGGTATATAATATTAGCTATTAATAGAATAAATTGAAAAATATTTGATATTTGCTATCTCTTGCCTGATGTGTATCGGCAGCATTCACCTAATGCCATTTCTTCTGGATCATGGTGCTTCTCAGCCTGTGATGAATGACTCTTCCTCTCTCTATTGTGTTCCTGTGAACCCTGCTTCTTAGACTCTTGTCATTTTGAGGTGCGTTGCTTGCCTCCTGCCTGCTTTTTGACTAACGGCAATGGTAGATGGACACCCGTTCCCAACCATAAAAACATAATTAGTATTCCAGCAAATAGTTCCCACCGCTGATGGCGACTCTCCATGATTCATGAACCCCAGCACTTCCTGTCTCAATCGCATTTGACTGAGCAACCACAGCAAAACTGAGCAGTTGGAACAAAGCCAAAATGACCAACCATATTACTCAGAGGGTCTGGATATACACACACACATCTTAGTGTTTAACTAAATAGATCATGCAAGAATCGGTATGGAATAGTCCATGCAATACTCCCTTATGAATGTCACTTTAGTGATACCACAGGAGATCACTCAATTGAAGATTTTACAATGCAATACAACCAATTGTTCTGTATAGTAATATACAATTAAGAACATCAACTTATGTAATATTTGCTATGTACTGTGGTTGTGCGAAGTTTGACAACTGATCCCAAGAAATAATAATAATAATAAATTTTATTTATATTGCACTTTATAAAATGCTGTGGTGCCAGCCGGGTCATTCCATTTAAACAAATTTAAATACTCTAACAAAAAGAGCGCACAATGGTGCATCTACAAAATGTAAGTGAGGATTACAGGATGTTTAAAGCGATCGGGTCTGGTTCTCTGTTGAGCATTGGTGCAGAATGAGATACCGCCTTTTGTGAGCACCTCAATTTTATACTCCTCTGACGTTAAGAGGCAGAATCTGTTGCTCTCATTGGGCATCTTCTCCTGGTTGTGGGAACAGAAAGAGACGATACCATTAGAGACAGCCACCCTCTTGTCCATTAGTGGGATTGCTTACTCATGATGACTCTTCAGGGTAATCCACAGTCACACAGGATACTGAATCAAATGAAATCTTCAAAAATGTTTAATTTGAAACTAAACATAGTGTCAATTGAAGTAAAAAAGTTGCATAGACAGACAGGTTCAGCATAATGCCTTTGTGCATGTCAGCCTTTATCGTTGTGTGTTGATTTCTTTGTCTTCACCATCCAACATATACTCTGGCAGAGCATACAAGCTGTCAGGAGTCTTCACTTATAAATTTCTTTGTGTGAGTGCTTGTGTGTATTTCTGTGTGAGCGTACATGTATATTTTGAATAATTTTAAAACTACTCTTTCAAAGATTTTGCAATTCAATAGGTCTGGTCCCATTACTAAAAGGAGCAACAGTTATCATTGGACATAAGTCAGCCTGTTTTTGAAGCATATGGTGTAAATGTACTGGACCAAAAACAATAAGCCCGGACCCTTTCAAACATGATACATTTTGTTTGAAGAACACAGGTTGATTTTTTTAGATGTTATCGTCGTACATAGGTCTCAGTGTTCAGGGCACATGCTATATCTCAGAAACCACTTGTTCTAAAATATAGTCAACAACAGTACATAATGCAAAAAAGCATATAATTACCAGCAGAAATTAATTTAGATTTTTCTCAGGTACACACACACCAAACTGCAACTAACATTTCTCAATGTTTTAAATATTGTAGAATCAGAATCTGGAAAAGAAAATATGTATACATTTCAGTCACATATCTTAAAGCTGTCTCTGTTGCAATTAACTATTTCACTGTAGCAGTCCGCAGTTCCCTTTAAATGGCTGAACTGTTAAGAACATACAGTACTTGTGAATTATTTACTAAGGCTTGAACAAAACCAAGGTAAGATCTAGGTATGTGTTACAAGTAGGTTTTTCTTAACTCAGGGATATTTTAGCATAAGGCCTATTCTTCCTGACAAAAAATATCTGTATATCTCTCGGAAAGCCATGGATTTAAAATCATTCCAAACACTTAACAGCAATGTTTGCAGTAATATCAGATGGGATAAAATGTGCTTTGAAAAATAGTAAATATGCAATACCCCATTTCTTGCACAAACACTTATTTTGCTTAACTGGAAGAATTAGAGTCTACTCTCTGCAACACAATGGGCAAGTTATGTTATTGTAAATCGATGAGAATATGTTCAGAATTTTTTCAGAACTTGCCAAGATCTCCTTAATGTTATTCCAATATATAAATGCCAGTTCTGTGTTATTATGTATTTTATTTTATCATTTATTATTATTTTATTTTTTGTTTAATCCCATACAAGAACTATTTTAAATGGTGGTCTCTAATAGTGTTCTTCTCTGTATCAGGTCGAGGTTGAGTAATAAGTTTCATGGATAATCATCTGGGCATACTATTGTACTTATACTGCATGTTAATTTAAATTTTTTGATTGTATTGTATTTTATTATTAAGTTTTATGAAGTTTTTTTTCTTATTTAAAAGGATGATAAAAAAACAAGGCTTCAAACAACACAGCAGGTGTATTGTAATACATTAGTACATAGATTCTTCTTAAACTTGTGTTAAACTTGTCTGATTCTGGGTCATGCAGAGTCATGATTTGCAGTTCTGATGAATGGGAAAGGGTGGCGTATGGTTAGCAGAGTGTCTAGTGATGGGTCACCATAGGTTATTTAAAACTAGAATCCCTGAAGCCTATGAAAAAAGTCATAATGCTGGGCCACCTTAAATTCCTTTGCACCTCTTCATCAGTGTCTTTGTTTTGCAAATGTGTCAATCAGCACTGGCAGCAGGCAGCCTGCTATCCCATCACCTACTGACGCAGTTGAAGTCAGACGCAAAATTCTCAGAGCTCAAGTCTGTTTCTCTGGGTTTAAGGTGCCTTGAGTTGTATAGGGTAAATAATATATCACTATTTTGAATACATACTTTTCATGTGTGTTCCGTATCTACAACAATCTGGGTAAATGTAGGATGACAGGAATTGTGAGGCAAGAAATCTTGAACACATAACTGAAACAGAAACTTTTTTCATGTTATAATAATGACAAAATGCTGACATGAAGTGAATAATGTGTGAAGACTGAAGTCCAGATATCACATAAACACTTTCACAAAAGGTATAACAAAACAAGAGAGCCATTATTTAAGAATATAAACAAAGAAAAAGAAATTACTCAATTTACATGTCGCTGTCAATGTGTAAAAATCAAAGCCCAAATGTCAATCTGACTTTCTGATACTGTAGGTTTCAAAGATTCTAGTGTTAAGATAGCGACTCTGCCACCTGCATCGGCGATTCTCCAATGGCGAAAGGAATGACTGTTGGCGGTAGTTCTTCGAAAAAGCTGGGGAACTAGGGAAACTGGGTTGAATAAAAAAATAGCTTAAGAACCACTGTATCAGTGTATCCTAGTCAGTCATTATTGGCAGCTGCAGTGAAAAGTTCAATCCAAAATATATGGTCCTGAAAATAAATGGCAGCTATAAAATAATTTACTTTTTTGGCCAGCACACATTTATGAATAAATTCAAAGTAAATTGATTAAACAGGATCTTTTAGAAAAATAATGATACTTTTATCTCAGAAGTATTTGCCTTTCTTGCCTTTAACAATTTGTGATAGTACAATATTTCACATCACTTTTATTTTTTATTTTGCTCAATAAATATATGTCATGTTCACTATTTTGATAAATTCCGTAGTATTAAACTTAATAGGATAGATATGGTAATTGCAACTACTTAAGCTTCGTTCATCAGTTTTAAAACAATGAACATTGGCTGAACACTGTTACTAAGAAGGAAATCTTCCTGTCTGATTAAGATGGAATTACTTATAATATCTTACTGCATCACATTCAATTAGTCCCAAATGAAACAGCTTCAATTCAGCTTAAAGGGAAGATCCACATTAATTTCTTACTCTTCATATTGCATTTAATGTGCCTTAATTTAATAACTGATTTAGGAGGTTGTTATTAATATTTTACTTTTGAAAGAAATAATCTACTCTTGGGCTGAAAATTAATACTAATTCTTATAAAGCTCATCAGTCAACTTCACAATAGTTAATTTTGTCTGTACACATTAACTTCACGTTGACCTTAGATTCATTATTCTTAGTAGATTTCCAATCCAATATGAAGAAGATAAATAAAACTATTAAAAGATTATATTAATAAATAATGCCACGGTAAAATTATGATACAGCTACATTTCTGAAATGTATTTATAGTTGGATTAATTCAAAAGTATAATGATGATTCTTTTTTTTTGGAGATATGTGTCTTAATATCATAAAAAGAAGATAAAGAGATAAAACAGGTACATTCAAGAACCTACAAGTTTTACATAAACATTAAAGTACTTTATAATACGACACTGGTAAAAACACACAAAAATATATTTAATCATATGTGCTATCATTGGAAATCAAAGGAAAAATATGTCTGAGGTCAAATGCATAATCTACAACCTTTATTTTTTTTAACCTTGAGATGTTTTATCACAGGGCAGGGGTGCTTAGCTCCAGTCCTGGACCTCATTTGTGAAGCTTGTATAAGCTCAAAAAGAGGCTCAAAGTGTGTGTATGCAGCTTACCACTCAAACATCAAGGTTTTTAAAAGAAAAACTGACAGGGGAACGTGCGTATGCTGCAGCTCTGACCCATGTGTATACAACATTTCAGAGAAACTGAGAAATGACGACACCCTTGAACAAGCAGGAAAATGCAGCTAAACCAGCTGAATGGCGATGTGTACATATTCTTATAATATTGCTGTATACTGTTACCATATAATCATAATATAACACGAGTTGTTATTATGTTTGTTTGAGTGACAAACATTAAATCTCAAAAGTGATGAATATGATGTACATACTGTATTTCAGGTTCCTTTTAAGATGGTGAACATGAAAAATGTTTTTTAGTTTTTTGTCATTTTATACACTTAGCCTACCTGAAGTCACTTCTGAGGGAACTAGCTGACAGCTCAGTAATATTTCAGTCAAGCTTCACTCCATCATGCCATCCATTCAGTTTTCTTATGGTGTGGGTGCACATTACATAAAACATAACATGCTTTTACCAACATAAAAATGCAATTTACAGCTGTGTATGCTTCTCCTAATATGTGTGTTTTTGTAGAGTATATGTACATGTATATAAGTGTGTGTGTGTATGCATACCCACTATGCACATGTACGCTTTCATTTGCACTTCATTTCCTCAGCTCCTTTATAATTTTTCACTATTTTATAATGAATGTTGTTTAACATATTTTATATATGTTATTTGTATGTGATGTTGTGTTATGCCATACGTAGATCCAAAGATTCCTTCCAGTACATTATGTACTGGTGGAATAAAAAGTGGGTCTGATTTTTAGACTCTGACTGGGTAACCTGAAAGAATTTTGAACAGATAAATAAACAAATAAATGCCAGGAGCCTGCTCCAGTAGGGATCACAGACCACCATCTGCTTCCAGTTCACTACTGCTGGATGAATTTAACCTAAATGAAAACAACTTGTATTACAAAACATTTTTAACACTTATGACTGGTTTGGAATGGCAAAATTAGCTGAAGTATTTTTCGCAGTGAATACGCTGTTTGCTGGTGACCTTGTTTGACAAATAATTCACTGTGCTGCTGGCTTAGATGAACTTTTTTCCAGCATCCCATGATGCTTTGTAAGTCCAGCAAGACATCACAAAACTTTAGCAGCCAATGTTGGGTGCGACAGTACCCCGATACTGAGTCTATTCCATTAATAGTATTACCCAGAGTGCTATTCAGTTGATTCTAACAGGAAGGATTGAAGAATTCATGTGGATGTTGTGCATTTGGTTGCAGTGGCAGTGAACGAGCAAAAGCATTCGGTGGGGTGGGGGGAACACAAACTGTGTTTTTTGGTTCAAAGAAAGTGAGTACCTGCTATTGATTCTGTGCAGGGCAAGCTTTAGTGAATTCATGTTTCCTGTCTGCAAGACATTTAACTGTTCTCATATTAAATTCTATTAATACTATCTCAAGGAGGCTCGGCTCTCTGGTTAGCACTGCTGCCTCTCAGCTCAGGTCACATTTTTGGCCATAATAATTAGTCCAGCAAAATTGGCAGACATTTTCTTAGCTGTCAGGGACACCTAAAAGATTACTGCTCCATTATAATTCATTCAAAAAGTAATCCAGTTTTCTACTCCAGTTACTGACTTTAATGAATTTCACAGAGTTTAAAGGGAAAAGTTCTTGAACATTTCCACAATTTCGCCAAAATTGAGGTAAAGCGGGGTTCACTTATCACTATGACCTGTATTAGGATTCTAGAGAATCTTGATTTATGTCAATTCCCTCATTTTCCACACTGAATTGTATCTTCAAAGAATGAAGATAATCAAAGAACTTTCAAATGATTTTGATATCTCGAGAGTATTTTCAGTTTTTCACGTTTGAGCCTTTATCATACAGATGTGTTGTTACATAACAGTGGACCAGATGTCCAGAAGTAATTGTATTATTTCATTTTTCTAATTGGCATTGATAGGCTTAGTTGACTTTGATGAGGAAGCAGCACAATCGCTTCTAATTGTAATCAGTTTAATTGTGACAAGTTCTTTTTACAGATGATTACATTTTAGCATCAAGCCCACTCACTAGTTGTATCATTAATGGTGCCAATTTACTCGTAAGACCTGCTTATATTTCTTCCATAAGAACCACCTGTTCCCCTCAATTAATTTCCAAGAAGTGTATGATATTTCAGATGCTAGTGTCTAATCACACAGCTACCTTTACATCCTTGTGGCTTCATTGTAAACACTCATGTCACATGCACCAAATTAAATAAAAGAGTGCTTTGCGACCCGGCTGTCCTTTTTATCGTATTGCAAGTTACGATTAGGGGTTTACACAATTGTTTGAAAAAATCTGCCATACTCAGTAGTTGATACTGTAAAGGTTTTGATATGCACGTATTCATCTTCACAAATTAGAAGATTGTAAAACACATATTGATTGGCCCTGCTGGCATCCGTTCATCCCATGGGATATTTCAGGGGTTTTTTTTGGCATCAATAGTTAAAAAATTAAAACTTAATTGGATAAAATGAAATATAAAAATGGTAGATGTTCAAAACACTCAGAGGCTCAGAGCACTTGGAATTGATTGATATTCATTTTAAACAGAAACAACCATTTAAATGTATTACCCATGGACTTATTAGTGGTAACAGTAAATTTCTTATCTTCAGGCTGTAACTGTTCTGTATATTTTTGGCACTGTAAAAATGTATTTTCTTGTTGTTATAAGAGATGGAAGAGACACTGAGTTCAGATAACATCTGCCGTTGCTTTGTACAGAGGCTGCCTCGGGCTGTTTCGCATCTTCGTGCATTACTTTTATGTAAGCACTCTTTGCCATGTGTGTCTAATAAAATATATTTGAGCAGCATTTGATCACTTATTTACATTAAAATAATTTTTTTAATTCTGTCGGATTCACATAATAATTTAACCTTACATTTGAATTAATAACAGAGAAAGAGTAATTTAACTTTAATTTTTAATGCATGATGTGATGGTGCAGTGGTTACCAATACTGTCCGTACCTCCAAAAAACCTAGAATCAAGACCTGACATGGCCTGGCATCCTTGTCAAGGGCTGGTTGCTGCCTTGCCCCTGGTAGTAATGGGATAGGAATCCCTGTGCCTTCTTGTGTGTGGTGCCCCATGCAATGGCAACGTTGCACAGTTCAGCCATAACCAAACGACCAAGGCATGGGAAAAGTGAGACACCGACAATGATGACTGTTCCAAAAAACAGAATTCTGGTTTATTCTAGATGAGCCAATAACTATTTACAGTAATGTCTTTCAACTATATAACAGTTAAATGCAAGAACATTAACAAAAAGAAGAAAAATAAGTGCAAGTGCTGTATGCAATAATTACAGTGGCACCAAAGCAAAAACTGATCAGAAAAAATTCCAACAATAAACAAAAAGCCTTTTCTTCTTCAGACAGTTCACAAAGGATGGACAGAAAAATAATCAAAAACAAAAAGTGAAAATAATTATGCTCAAATACATTGATGAAAAAACAAGCACACAAAACCACAGATTACTTCGACCCAAAAAATATACAAATCGGAAGTAAACTGCCCTCATTGATATATACAAACTTAAACGCTCTTCACTCTGTTCGACCTGCTCAACATTAACACTGGAATCCCTAAAGTCATAAAAAAAAGTCATAATCCCGGGCCACCTTAAATTCCTTTGCACCTCCTCATCAGTGTCTTTGTTTTGTAAATGTGTCGATCAGCCTGCTATCCCTTTCCCCACCAAAGCACCTCAAGTCGGACAAAAAATTCACCCTGCTCAAGTATGTTTAGGTGGGTGTGAGGTAGGTCTGGAATTGTAAAGGGTAAATAATATATTGTTATTTGGAACACATGCATTTCATGTGTGTTCCGTGTCTACAGCGATCTGGGTAAGTTTAGGACGACAGGAAATGCGAGGCAAGAACTAAAACAGAAACGTTTTGCATGTTATAGTACTAAAGACAAAATGTTGACATGAAGTGTATAATGTGTGAAGACTGAAGTCCAAATATCAAATAAACACTTTCACAAAAGGTACAAGTATAATAAAACAAGTGCACTTTTATTCAAGTATATAACCGAAGAACAATAAATTGGGTTAGGGTACAATGCTGACACATCTGCTTGGCTGGTGTGCAGAAGTAAGAAATTCTGTCTCATAATCAAGAGGTTGTTGGTTAGATTCCGGGTCCTTCCTGCATTTACCGTTTTGAGTAGTGAGCTGCTCTTATTGTTACTATTATAGAATAAAAACACACATTTGATTTGAGTCTGTAACTGCCGGTGTAAATTTATGGTACTTGTAAAGGTTAGAGTTTTTTAGTATTCACTTGTATTCTCTCAGTCATGTTCAAGATCTGACACTGTTAGTTTTCAAATAAAGAAATGCTATAACAGAGGTCAACTCAGATGAAGATGAGGGTTCTACATCTGAGAAAGAGAACAGAAGCCTTCCCTGCAGGAAACGTCCACTCACATATAAGAGCAACGCAACTGCACTAGGCGTAAAGGCAAAAGATGGCACCGTTTGGATGCAGCAACAGTTCGGGCGTCCTCCTGCTAGTGAATCTGCCACACACATGTCCTTCTAAGAAACAGCAGGGCCTACAGAGCTCGCCAAGGTATCGTGCAAAGTTATGTTTATGATTATGTTTTTTTGATGGTCCCAAGGCTGAGATCTGAGATCTAAAGTGCCATCTTCAGCATCCAGTACAGGTAGCTGGAAGACTGTTATCTCTGCAGCTCCACCAATGCTTTTCCAGCTTGCTAAGGTCCTTTCACCTGAGTGTGTGAATACCAGCTTAGAGAAAATGTGGCTGATCAAATTACTGACCTTAGTAGGGCCAGCTGTAAAACTGTGCAGGCACAGGAAGAGACAGATTGCGGAGGAATTACAGAGCAGCCATGGAAGGAGAGACTCAAAACTGAGATCTGGCCCTAAAATGACAAGAAACTGGCACATCTATAGTTCCACTCAAAGAGGTTTGCCTGCTAACTTGTAATTGACAAATCACCATACTGAAGCACAATGTTTAACATCTCTGCAGCATTTCATGACCACACAGCATTAAAAAACCTGCTGTGCCACCTGAAAGTAAATTGCTTAAAACCAATGCTGATGTGATTTTGTCACAGTAGAAATGAGGCCTACCCCACCAACTTTTTAAGAGTTGTGCACTGTTTCAAGAAGTTGGTAGTGGTCAATAAAAGTGATTAAGACAGGGAAGAAATAAAGCAAATGCAATTGCATGTGACTTTAAGTTATCTCATTGGAACCGGTTATAACTGCTGTCCCACACATGTGATCAGGAGGCAGCTAGAGGGCCTGAATAATAGTAGTACCACACCAAATCAAGGGGTGTCGAGCTGCACTAACTCTCTCTCTCTCAATCCTCTGCCGACCATCCACAGGAAATCCCGCTAGGTACCAGCACCATTGACGACGTAATTTCCGGTACTGGCCCTATTAAAGACGTCACTTCCGGATCTGGAGCTATTAAGGATGTCACTTCTGGTCCCATTGACATCACTTCCAGTTCCGGTCCCGAAGACGTCACTTCCTGTACTGACCTTTAAAGCCACCATGTTCTCACTATCAAATCTGTTATGTTTTGGACATTGTACCATTCATTACTTGTGAAAAAATACCAATTTTGCAGCCAGGGATATTATACGGGTGGCTGCCCCAAACCTTTGATGTTTCCTGTATCTTACTGTGACACTGCATAGGCTGTACTTCTGCACTCTGGCTTTGAATCCGGTTAACCTCCCAAGCTTCTGCATTGTGACTCACTATGTGCCGCTTCATGCAAACTGCCACAAAGGGGTAATGAAACCCCACTGAACTCCTTTATCGGTTAATGTTTGTTATTAACAGGCTGAAATGTTAAAACAGAAAACATCTGAATGCTTAAACTCTACCAGTACAATTCCTTTTCTCTCAGTTAACACAATGAACACTGGGAGAGGCTCATACTGATGACATAACATAACACAGACAAAGAAAGGATTTGTGAAACTTTTAAAGGTTTGGCACCCGTTTACATTTACTTATTTGGCTTATGCCTTTATGCAAGGCTACCTACAACATGTATGATACAATTAGTTACACTTTTTTTGTTTTCCAATTAGAGCCCAGGCAGGTCAAGTGACTTGCTCCGGGTCACACAGTGTCAGTAGTGGGATTTGAAGTCCAAAGCCTTAACTACTATGCCACACTGCCTGCACTAAAATAAAAAAACAATTTACAAAAAAAAAAAGATCTACACAATGTGTTAAGAATGACGATAAAAAAGGATATAAAACAAACAATTCAACTTAAGGGATTTATGATACAGTACTATACATACAGTCAGGTCTGAATACATATACCAGTCCGCCTCACATCCAGATCGACTTATGACCTGCCTGTCGGAATCGAATGTGGTTGTGAGTCGATGACTACCTGTACAGGAATGGTGAGCAGTCATATTAAGGATAGCAAGCCACCCTAAAAGAACCCTGTATACAGCAAAGGAGCCATTCTGCCATTAGGCGCCAGCATTAAAGTATGTTTGAATAGATCTAAGAAACTGCACCTCTCACATTTGCAGTCAGCTTAAGAAAAAAAACCTATAGGCTTTTCCGGAGTCAGAGCAGGGAAATTCTGCACTTTGTTTTGAACAAAGTCTCGGACCAGAAGGTAGCCAAAGAAGTGTGATTTTGAAAATTGAAATTTGTTTGATATCTGTTTAAATGAAGGGAAACATCCATCAATGTATTGATCCCTATGCAATTTAACACATCAATTTCTCCAGAGGCGGAAGGCCTGACCTATAACCAGAAGGATGAAACAAATGGTTTGCACAGACAATAGCCCAGGTACTGAAGGACCACATTCCAAAATGTTTGCTAAGTTGTTCCAGATTTCAAGAGTTCATCTAACCAGAGTGTATATTATGTGTTAACTTAAATGTAGATCTTTAATTGTAATTTTTATTCCCCTTATGTTATCATATTTCATGTTTAGTTTTTTTTTTTTTAATTTTGTTTATTATTGATTAATTATGTACAGTGTATTTATGTTTAAATATCTTTTCTGTTCATTATGGATGGAGCCATAACATGTGGGGCCACCTTGACATCACCATGCCCGAGTCCTGTGACTGTGCGGGTTGGCTCCATGCCCCCACTGTTGTCTGCAAACCTCTTGAACGTCACCACCGATAATGTTTCCAAGATTTGAGCCAGCAAATGAGAACACCACACAAAGCAAGGGGAAGGTGAAAAGTGCTCAGTTCTTTTATTTAAAAAAAAACAAATAAACTAAACAAGTGTGGAAAAAGTGCACTGCAAAATCCATAATAAATAAATAATCCATAAAAACAGGTGAGATGTGGAGGTTAAAATGATCAAATAAATAAAGAATCCTATAAAATGACATTAAAACAACTGGCAGGTTACTGTCTTGTTACATGCCCGGTGCCTCTTCTTAAACCAACGCCTCCTCTGTTTATCCTGAAAGGGACCTCACAACAGAGGAGACATCCTGCCGGCAAGTGCAGTCAACCATCCACTATGAGTTTGTGTCCCAACTAGTCCATCGCTCCACAGCGGGGCTCCCGATCTGGACTCAGGTTCAGGGACTCTCTGGAGCCAGTCCTATTTAGACCCAATCTGAACCTTCAACTCCCATTGCCACACGGTGATTCACTACTACCGTTGGCCCTCTGGGTCCAGGAACTCACTTAGCCAGAGAGACCCATTTCACCAACCCCCAAACACTGGCTGTAAACTCAATTCCAGGGGGTTTCATCCAGGCTGCCTGCCTTCTCTCTCTTTCTTCTCTCAACCTCACTCACTCACTCATTCATTCATTCGTTCACCCCAGCTTGCTCACTCCTGTCTTCTCTTTCCATCCTTTAACCTCCTTTCATTTTCCTTTGTTCGCCTTTCCTTCTGATTCACTCCCCCTTCTTGAACGTGCACTCCCCTTTTATATGCTGGGGAGTGGCTGCAGGTGCGATCGCCTGATTGCCACTCCAGGCAGATAATGAGATAATCAGAACGTCCGCACAAGCTGGCAAGGCAACACACGGTTGACTGAGTGCCTCGCACCAACCCGGAGACAAGCCACCTTAGCAGACCATCACTCGCACCTGTTCCACTCCCCAACACAAGCGCATCTGATTATTTATTTATTAAAATTTGGCCACTCCTTCAAAGCCGCGGGCCTGCTATACCACAAGCCCTCCCTCTGGCTATTTAGAGTAAAACAGAAGTAGAAGTCGGGCATTGTGATTTTCAAGTTGTGGTTTATTTTTTCAGTATTGTATTTTTCTGTGCTGGATTATAATAATAATAATTCTTTGCATTTATATATTACTTTTCTCAATACTAAAAGCACTTAGCAATTGCACGTTACCCAACTAAGCAGTGTCCCTTTTGGCATTTTACAGGATTTGAACTGGCAACCTTCCGATTACCAGTTCAAATCCCTAGCCTCTGAGCCACCACTCTGCCTAACCCTAACCCTAATTATCTGAGTTACTTGATTATTTTTGTTTTGTATTTAAGGATTCTGATTCTGAATTGTGATTGGGACTTGCTTGCTGTGGATTGCTTTTGTAGGCATATCATTTTGCCTCCTTCATGTTCTCTGAACATTTTTCTAGTTTTCAATAAATATTTGTGATTTATAAAGATTATTTTGTGGATTGTCGTTCCAAGCCAAAGGTTTTTATCATGGTGAAAATTTCCCCTGGGAGACATCAAAGTTATTTTAGAATTGTTAGAGGCATTTTGAACTTCAAAGCCAGTTTCCCAGTTTATGGCCTTGGGTAGACTGCAGCCTTAAGCAATATTGGGATAGCTGACTGGATTATGGCGAGGTTTGTTTGGACAGAGCAGTGGAGATGCCAGCTTGCTCTGCTGCTGCTTTGAAAGAGCCACTTTCTCTTCACTAAAGTCCTGACCCCAAATCATGACAGGGGGTTACTGCTAAACTAGGAAACTGGAAGAGGAAAACAGGAACACAGCAGTACAGGAAATGATGAAAAAGTACAAGAGGACAATTCAATTTGTAACCAAGGTGGGGAGTGCACTAAATGTGAGAAAACAACCAATAGGAGACAACCAGGATATTAGCTGTCCAATGGTAAAACAAAAACGTGGGTAGTGCAAGGCCCCCATTACTTTTCAGTCTTTGAAAAATACTTTACATATTCTATAAACATTTGATTTTAAGAATAAAGTTCAACCTGGAAACCCTGTGATTGTTCCTGTACATGCTGTAATCTGGTTTCCATCCCACATCACAAAGATGAGAGTGTTAATCTTATTGGTAACTCTAGAATGAACTGGTATATGTGAGTGTGCACTGTGATGGACACGGTTTGTTTACACATTGGGTTAGATGCTAGGTCCCCCAGCTTATTAATTAAAATATAAACATAATCTATACAAATATTACAGTAGAGAATAGTGGAAACCTTCTGCAAATATTGTATTTAAAGAAGCTAAAGTGAGCCTGGGTGGGATGAGGGGGTTGATATAGATTGTAAAATATAAAGTGAGACTATGGCAAGAGAAACTAAATGTTTTTACCAATAACAAAAATGTATGTGCTAAGTTCTAGGTTAATCTTATTCTTTCTTATAGCAAATATGTACTTGGTTAGTGTTATGATTGTGTTTCATTTTCTTTAGCCTTGGAAATTTTCCTTTTAGACTTCAATACAATACAATACAATTTATTTATTTTTGTATAGCCCAAAATCACACAAGAAGTTCCGCAATGGGCTTTAACAGACTCTGCCTCTTGCCAGCCCCCCAGCCTTGACTCTCTAAGAAGACAAGGAAACACCCCCCCCCCCCCAAAAAAATCTTGTAGGGAAAACCTTGTAGTTTGGTTTCACTGTTGTTTTGCCTCTTCATTTTGTTTTAAGAAATCTCTTTTATATTATTCATTTATAATGTCTTTTTATTGTCATTATGGCCACCGCCATTTTGAAGCTTCCACTTGCTTCCACTATTATGTTCCATCTTGCCGAAGTTTTGTCAGGTGATTGTCAATAATTAATTCTATTTAAACTGGCATCATGTATCATATCATTGGTCCAAGGTTGTGGATAATCTCTGAAGGACTAAGGTGTCTTTGAGAGACACTGGTAGGGTTAACAACTTTCTGCCTTGGTTCACTGTCTTTGATTTTGACTCATGTATTTGATGATCAGTCTTTGGTCCTTCCAGTTTAGACCCTTGTTTGTCCTTTAACTAAGGTTTAATTACCTAGTGATATTTACTCTTTTGG
The DNA here is from genome assembly GCF_900747795.2 of Erpetoichthys calabaricus. Taxonomy (NCBI): domain Eukaryota; kingdom Metazoa; phylum Chordata; class Cladistia; order Polypteriformes; family Polypteridae; genus Erpetoichthys; species Erpetoichthys calabaricus. The sequence continues at coordinate 24,277,797 of NC_041402.2, forward strand.
CTTTGTGACCTGTCAACATCATCTTGGCAGTAGTGATTAGCTAATTTTCAAACAAAGTACTTAAAAACTGTAAAAAAGGGGGTGAAATTCTGAAGATTTTAAAAGCCTACATGAAAAAAACAAGGAATAAAACCAAACAAAGCAGAATGAAAAATAATATTGGAGACAATAAACAGACTTTAGTCAACATCTGAATAGTTAAGAAACCGATTGTCTAGCCACTGGTGAAAGCCACAATGTGAGTGTTTCGTATACAGTATATCCTGTGGTACTCCACAGCAACTGTAGCATTTTTTGACCTCCCCAAGAACATATGTAGATGAAAATAGGTTCAATGCTGAAGATAAGTTCTGTGTTTTTTTTTCTCCAGGATATACTGGCACAGCCTACATTTTTTCTGTAGACAGTACATATCATTTTGTGATATGGACTCAGAAATATGACTAGGAGGGATTGGGGCCACCAAAACTCTTCACTTGAGCAGGCTGTGACCTTTACCAGTCTTTCCAGAAGAGCCTCACCACAAAGAAAGTCAGTTCACAAATACAGTCTACAGGTGCCAGCCTGCTATGTTTCAAAAAAGGAAAACTGGCTTTAAAAAGTTCAAAATGCAGTTTAGTCGTAAAATAAAATGCATCACAAGAGAGAGAAACTGTCAATCTCCGACCTATACAGAGAAATCTCAACAAAACATATTTATAAGTGAAGATACATATTAAACATTAGAAAAAGAAACACAAAAAAGAGGCAAAGGAATGTGACTAAAAAGGCAATCCAAGGCTAACAAGTCCCAATATGTAATCTAAAATCAGAAATCCAAGTAGAAAAAAATAGAAATATCCGCAAAAAACAGAATAAATACAAGAAATACAAAACTAACCAAACTCTTACTCCAAACTGAAATTACCACTGGTGGGTCACCCTTCTGGCATACAGAAAAACCAGAAGGAGGACCCAGCAGGTGAGACGTCTGAGTGGAACCGTCTTCTAGGGCACCACCTACATAGCACACAAAATGGCAGTATAATTAAAGAAACACATTATAAACAGGTATAATATACAATAATAATAAATCAAACACAAAAAAATACATGAAACAGAAAATAAATACAATCCATAGAAAATACCCTGGCAGTAAGATAATAGATAGCTTCCCTTGACAAATATACGTGTATATATAATCACAGTTTGTTAGAAACATACAGTACATGCTGTGAATAACCACCTGATATCTGATAGTGATTAAGTAAGACTCATTACTCAGCAGTACATTTCTTGAAGCTGACATTAAGAACATTCTCATCACTGGCCATCTTATAATGCAGAATTGTTAAATTACATTAACTATGCAAACCCAGGAGTTAAGATAAAATTTCCCCCCAGGTGCAATGTATATGACATTGAGGCTAAATGAAGTGTCCCCATTATTGCTACATGATGGCACTAACAATACTGTTTTGCAGCAATCTGATGTATTAAAGAGGAACTTCATATCATTGCGCACCAAAGCTAAAAGTAAATGTCATAACTTAATTGTGTTTCATCTTGTGCCAAGATTACAGAGGGGATGTGGTCTATATCAGATTGCATTCTCTTCAGTGCTTTTTAAGCCTACAAACAAAAGTATAGCTTTTGCTAATAAATTAGATAATTTTCATCTGGATTTTTCAGCGTGGACAGTCTTCACATTAAATGTTACATTTCATCTCAAATTATAGCAGCAAAATTGTATGACTGACTGATAAATGCAAAATCCAGGCCATAGTTTGGTGATCTTAAATTGCAGGCTGTCTTTTATCCCTCATGTTTTTCTTCTGAAGCTGTACCCCACAATCCCTGCTGTTGGGCATCTAAAAAACTGAGTCATATAACAAAATATAAATCAATTGATAATCAAAACATAGAAAACATCATTAGTATTATATTCAGATCCTCCACCAGAAGTGCTTGTATTAATAACATAATTTAGAAAAAGAAAAAAAAAACATGGCCCAAAAACAGCTTTGCAATTTGAAATGCAGTTCATTTATAATTAACTCAGAATAAAAAGCAAAGCAACGCTTTTAAATCAGCTGGAAATAAAAAATAATGAATGAAGTAAAAATTAATATTTTTCTGTAAATTAGTGTGTTAATATTAGAGCTTTACTTGCTGTTTACCAATGTATTCTGTGAAATATATAGATAAATGAAAAGCTGCATTATGGATTGAATATAAAATTGTCCACAACAGTAGTCTGCACTCATTCCCTTTTGTTGCATGTGCTTTCTCTCACGTGGCTGTGTCTCGGCACTTTATTGTTTGCTTCCTTGACCATCTCTTATGTTGCCTTTCACAGTAAGGTAGCAGCTCCTTTTTCATTTTGTTTACATTTTGTTACAGAACATCCTTCTCATCCACAATGTGACATCTAGCATGTTCTCCTTTTAAGTCCTGGTCCAGAATGACCACCTCCTTCCATGGATTGTCCATTTTTATGCATTGCAGAAACTAAGGGGGGGCAGGGTCTGCTCTGGGTGTTGTGGGTGGAGCTAGGTGTCATCCTGGGACATCCTCTTGGAATTGTAGTTGAGAGAGAAGAAACAGTGCCAGTGACCCTTTTTGTTCCTTGTTCCTTTTCAAAGCCTAGATGGTGGTTCCCAGATGCACATACGTGACAAAATAAATAAAATTAATATATAGCAATGAATTAAAAATAAAAAAAAGACAACATAAAATATGAATTTGATCCCTAGCCAGGGGAGGAACCATGGCTGATATATAACACTTATAAACTGGATCTGGAGATGCCAGCCTACTAAAAATTCCAAAAATTAACACAATAACATTTAAAGGTTATGTTTTTATCTACGGGGACCCCTTTTGTCTAGCATAACCTGACTAGAGCTGCTGAATAGCTATGGTTTATTGCTTTTCTGTTAGTAGACAAAAACTAATACATTTTGCTTAAATGTGGCTTTTAGATTATGCCCTGTGTAAAATGATGAATAACATTGCAACTCAAAGGAAAATGAAAATGGTCTGTCTGCCAGTAATATTAGTAGTAATATGTATATGATGGGTATTGTTATGCCAGCTTTGAATTATGTGTGGCTGCAAGTAACACCAAGTCTTTTGTTGGCATGTTTCTTTTAAAATAGATGTATACCTTCCAGTGGCTTATACATTAGCCAAATTTATTATGTGTTCTCTCAATAATTATGGATTTGGATTTCCAGTCAGATCATTCATATTGTAGATAGATAGATAGATGGATACTTTATTAATCCCAAGGGGAAATTCACAGACTCCACTTGCAGATTATTCAGTTAAATCATCTAAATAATGGTCAGAAATGTGTTTTAAAACTTCTGTTTGTATTTCACCCAAAGCTTTCATACACATGATAGACTAGGGTTGTCTTTAAATGTGCATAAAGGTAACACTGGATGAATGCAGACACTGCCTAGGGGATCAGGAATAAAGATATTCCTTTCTTCCTGGTTTGTGAAATATTTTTAAATGCCTGGTAAGGTGATGAATAGGGAAAAGTGATTAGGATTGTAGTTTTTAGGGAGCACTTTTCACCATCCCAGAATCTAGATAAGGAAAATGAGTATGTTTACTGGCCCCACTGGCTTTCCTAGAGAGGATACTACATGACAATCTATGTGGGGTGCCTACTGCACTTATTCACAGCACATTATTGGACACATACTTTCAAATCACCCCAGGGCATCTTCATAGCATTTGTGGTCACTGGTCACAAAGGTTTGAAGTAAGCATCTGCGAGGTTTTTCCATAGACATAACTTTATTTAAAACTGGTAATTGAGGCCATAAATAAATAGAACTGAAGCCACACAAACCATCTGACAAGGAGAAAACATTACTGCCATGTAAACAACCTGACAGGAAGACGGCTCAACTGAGATGGGACAAGACAAGTGGAGGCAACTCAGGCAGGTGTGCTTCCCGTTTGTTGATGGTCAATATATGGTAGAGTTTACCTGTGTTAGCAAACAATGAATTCCATTATTGGCAAATGCATGTTCTTAATTTGGAAACAAGGACGTTGAGAAAGTATAAAGCTCTGGCTCTGGTAAAGCTCTGCACTGAACATTAGATATCACCTACGGATGGATGGATGACATTGCTGCTGCCTGTACCTTTGAAATATGCCTCCCACACTCTCTAGAAGCTGGCTAGTGCTGACTGTAGGAACCCCGTAGCTGCACGCTTCTCACCAGTAGCTCTCCTTTAAAAATGGAATTATTGTGATTCCAGCTGCTATTAAAAGAAGCTAAGTGTATCTTCTTCAATCTAATTGTTTCTATCTTCATCTTAGAATCACTGCCATACCACTAGGGGAGGATATGATATTTTATTATATCTACAGGGAGGGAGGGAGGGAGACTTTTGATTTAATAAATCCTGCAATCTCTTATGAACATTTTCCCATGGAATGTGCACCCCCAGCTGGATGCAGTTAACTTTCTAACAGATGAGATCTTGTCAGCACGTGCTCTCCAGGTTTTGTGCTCCATAACTTTACGACTAGGAATCACTTCTAAACTCTAGCTTCCTAGTACTCTCTTTGCTTTAGTGGTAACTACAGTATGTCCCAAATGATTAGCAGTCTTAAATAATATTTGTAGGGTTCTCTAGATACATTTTCAAAAAGTATGCATTTATTTTGGGGTTTTGAACTTAGAAGAATCCAAAAATAAAGTTAGTTTTCATTTTATGGAGATTTGAAAAACTGGAAAATATATATCTTTTTGCCGTAACACCATACGTGTTTTGTTTTTAGTGCCACCATTTTATAAAGGTTGACATGTGTATCTTGTATATACTTGAGTTTACAATAAAAACTTATAACAAAGTGGAGATATATAGTTCATATTTTTAATTAATATTCTGACCTGGTGAGAATAATTAGGAATTTATTAATTTGTTAATTTGATGAACCTATTGCATTCATCACAGTGTTTCAAATAACCCAGACATTAGTGAGCAAAAATCAATATGGGACACCAGTATGCTGTCTAGATTACTATATTAAAGAAACTCATAGAATCATTCCTATTAATATAATGCAAAATTGTGTTTGAAAAATTAATATCAGAAATGGAATAGTAAGGGAATTTTCCAATACCACAATTGGATAAGTCACATTTTTTCACTTAATATGTATAGAGCTTCCATTACAACGTAGCCACACTAAAACAACATTACAAGTGCTGTTGATCAGTGAAATTTGCCAAAGCGTTTTTCTCACTGAATATACTTGGTTCACCAGTGACCTTCTTCACTGAATATTTTCCTGAAAATTTCCTGTGGAGTTTTCTTAACCATTTTTGTTCCCAGAGCCCCATGATATTTTTGCAAGCCATCACATAGCTGTATTACTGTATCAGCCAGTGTTGAATGGGACACTGCCCCCAAACCCCCCAAATATATAACTCTGATCCCAATATTGGGCTAAAAATTAGTGAAAAACTTGTGAAATACACACAAAATGCACTTATAGAAGGCAACTGGACATGTGTCGGTGGATTTGTGTCATAAAGAGAATGTCTTTTTGCATTGACTTGTATGTGACTTGTGTGTAATGTGTGAGAGTATCCTTTCAGTAGTATCGCCCGGAGTGCTGTTGTACTTACTTGGTAGTAGTGCCAGCAAGCAAGTAGGAATGGCAGGAGAAACAAAACACAAACTGTACATTTTGGTGAGTACCTGCTTTCAAATCTGTAAGGGGGCACCCCCCCCCCCCCAAACACACACTTGTGACGTGATACAAGAACAACAAAAACAATTTTAATACTACTACTATTAATAGTAATAATAACAACAATAAAAAAGTGAAAAACACTGCTACAAGTACTTTCTCTTCTTTTTCTTCTTCTTCTTCGTCTTTCGGCTGCTACCGTTAGGGGTCGCCACAGCGGATCATCTTCTTCCACATCTTTTTGTCTTCTACATCTTGTTCTGTTACACCCATCACCTGCATGTCCTCTTTCACCACATCCATAAACCTTCCCTGGTAGCTCTATCCTTAGCATCCTTCTCCCAATATCCTCAGCATCTCTCCTCTGCACATGTCCAACCCAACACAATCTTCTCTCTCTGACTTTGTCTCCAAACTGTCCAACCTGAGCTGACCCTCTAATGTCCTCATTTCTAATCCTATCCATCCTTGTCACACCCAATGCAAATCTTAACATCTTTAACTCTGCCACCTCCAGCTTTGTCTCCTGCTTTCTGGTCAGTGCCACCGTCTCCACTTGCTTAATAAACTTACTTAATACAGGGTCAAAATGAAACTAAATATTTGATATTTAAAAAATGAACATGTAAATACATCTCTTACACTTATGAGTTTATCTACACTTTTCTCCAATGACTGGAGAAAGCAATAAAGTATGAACTAAATCGGTGATGTTAATTACCAATAAAATTAATCAACAGTTGAGTTCATCTGAGCTGACTGCTTTTTTTGTAAGTGAAAGTTTCTTGCATGGTGATTTCCCACAATTCAGCCCATAACTGACTAGCAAGCAGGAGTGCCTTCTGTGTTGGCGAAATTTACAAACAACACTAGGAGGGTTTCATATGTTGACTGACATTAGCAGCCTTTAATAACGTGCAGAGGTCCTAAGGTTTGTATGGCAGTAATACTGTAAATAACCCACAACCGTGTGACAGCTAGATACAGTGCTCTAATGTCAGATAACATCTCTTAAACACTCAATATCAAAAACTATTACAGATAATGCTTCTCCATTACTCCAGTAAACCGCAGGCTTTAGTGTAGTGGCATTTGATGTAAACTTAGCCATCTTACTAGAAGGTGGCAGAAAAGTCTGCTTTTTCATTGTCTCATTTATTTTTTTGTTTTGTTTTGTTTTGCTTTCTCTTTTGTGGTTTCCTGACTGGTGTTGACTTGAAGCCATCTCTATGCTCGTTAATGGAAAATATTCACAACAGGTGACTGTCAATACCGTTAATCTGACGATTCATGAAACAGCAGTAACCCCAGTATAGTCAAGCTGCCGACCTCCAGAACTCTGCTTCATTAAGGAGGTTGTCACTTTGCATTATATGTCAGTGATTCTACAAGATACACCCAGTTACACTATGGTTAAGATTAGAGATGTGAGAGCAGTTATCTGACTCAAGTCAAGTAAAACAACTGACAAAAACTTGCAGCCCAATTGGTTATTTGGTGGAGCACCTGAATCTCGGAGGTCTGTAAACCCCCAACAGGGCCACCCCCCATATTGGTCCTCTGATCATGGGCCACAAGCACAGTGTGTGATCTGCGAATAGGAAAGGGCCGTTCTAGTGATGTGAATTCAATGACATTTACTCATCACAAGACTCCACATCAAAAAATGTAATACTTTATGATATGAATATCATGATCATGTTACTACTAACATATTGAATAAAAAATATTTTTACAGAAGGAAATGTAATCTTTTTTCAAGTCTTGTATTTCAATCAAATATTGTCACTGGTGGTAGACGTGCTGTCTGTGGATATTGTTGGCTGAGTTCTTTAGACTGCTCACTGGGAGTCTTAGTGCCATCTCTTTATCTGAGACAAATAAAAGTGCCACAATGTCCTGAGAAAACTGTCAGTGAATGAATATTCAGAAAGACTTTGATCTCTCTCCTTTCTGCCTGCACATTTTTTTGTTTGTTTTTCTCGACATACTCCATTCTTTCTTTTACTTATTTTTTTATTTCTTTGTGCACTCAAGTGTCATGCTAGTATAGCAGTTACAGTACTGTGGCTAACTTAAAGCTCCAGAGACTTTAATTTAAACCCAAGTCTGCTTTGGGGTTTGCACATTAACATCATCCCCCAAGGTACTTTTATTTTCCACCTCATTTTAAGGATTTGCACGTTAAGCTAAATGGTGCCTCTTACTTGAGCTATATGACTGAGGGCACGTGTAATGAACTGGTGTCCTATCCAGGGTTGATTCCACTGCTGTTTGGTTAGACTCAAGCATCTGTTTTGAACCATGCAGCTTAAAAAACAAAAAGATGGATGGATGAATTGATGTCTATTCCTTTGTATGTTTTGGCATCCTCATTAAAAAGGCACTGCGGAAAAAAGTGAATTTCAAAAAGCTTATTTTAGACATGGTATGATGTAACTGCTCAGCTTGTTTTTTTAAATTGTCTCATGTTCTTTCTTCTGTTTTCTTTCAATAGTGTCTTATTTTTTTAGAAATCGTGTTAAGTTTAATTGTAGTCTTTATGAAATACTCCACAAGTAATTATTAGCTGCTACAAGTACACTGCATTTAATTTCTGTACCATAACTGGCAAATTCCTCATTTGTACTTATTTATTATAATTATCACAGTCAAAGTTCAGCGTAGTGCTACAAAATGAGTGAATTAATATTGTACTCTGACATTGGCTATTACAGCAATTACCTGTTCTTAACTTTTCCAGATCAAGGTTATTTCATTTTTGTATTATTCATGGTAGAAACAAGCAGATAAACACTGTTTAGCAAACAAAAAACTTGCTTAATTTTAAACATTAAAAATACATAATACAATATACAATCACAAGTATCATTAAAGAGTGAAATAAAATTGAAAATGAGTAGCTGAGAAGGTTGAGTCAGATATTTTCAATATATATAAATGATTTGTATATGAATATATGTAACAAGCTGGTTAAGTTTGCAGATGATATCAAGATAGGTGGATTGGCAGATAATCTGGAATCCCTTGGGGCTTGGGCAGCTTTGTGGGAGATGAAATTTCATGTCAGTATATTGTAAAGCATTACACGTCAGAAGTAAAAATGTTAGGTTTGAATACACATTGGGAGGTGTGAAAATTGAAAATACACCTTATGAGAAGGATTTAGGAGTTGTAGTGGACTCTAAGCTGTCAACTTCCAAACAGTGTTCAGATGCCATTAAGAAGGTTCACAGAATGTTATGTTATAAAGCATGATGTGTGGAATACAACCCTATGGAGGTTATGCTCATGCTTTATAACAACTCCTCATCTGGAGTACTGTGTGCAGTTTAGGTCTCCAGGCTACAAAAGGCACTAAGAAAAGTCCACGGAAGAACAACTAGGCTGATCCCAGGGCTATGTGGGGATGAATATAAATAAAATTTATTATTATTATTATTATTAATTATGAGGAAAGATTAAAAGAGCCTGTTTAGCTTAAGCAAAAGGCGATTAAGAGGAGACATAATTGTTTTAAATTATGAAGAGAAGTAGTGCAGTGGATTGAGACAATGACTTTAAAATGAGTTCATTAAGAACACAGGGATAGAGCTGGAAACTTGCCTAGAGTAAATTTTACACAAACATTTGGAAGTTTTTCTTCACACACAGAGCCAGAGACACATAGAATAAATGACCAAGTAGTGTGGTAGATGGTAGGACTTTAGGGAATTTCAAAACTAGACAATGTTATTTTAGAAGAATTAAGTGGATAGGACTGGTGAGCTTTGTTGGGCTGAATGGCCTGTTCTTATCCAGATTGGTCAAACGTTCTGTTTTTTTTTAATTAATTTTAATTAAAAGCAATCAACAATCCGTACAATCAAATCAAACTTAATAAACCAAAATTCAACTTCCACCCAAAAGAAAGAGAGGAGAGCCAACCAATAAAGCAAATACAATACAATACAATACAGTTTATTTTTGTATAGCCCAAAATCACACAGGAAGTGCCGCAATGGGCTTTAACAGGCCCTGCCTCTTGACAGCCCCCCAGCCTTGATTCTCTAAGAAGACAAGGAAAAACTCCCAAAAAAACCTAGTAGGGAAAAATGGAAGAAACCTTGGGAAAGGCAGTTCAAAGAGAGACCCCTTTCCAGGTAGATTGGGCGTGCAGTGGGTGTCAAAAGAAGGGGGTCAATACAATACAGTACAGTACACAGAACAATTTCTCAATATAGTAAGAAAGAAAAAAAAAATATATATATATATATAAATTTTAGAAGTACAGAGCAGAATTTAACAGTAGGTGATATATCCCATAATAAGATTTGTATTTGTATAGAGTCCTGGAGACCTCATCCTTCAAGCTGCCTCCCCCATTTGGCCATTCCACAGCTGAAACAGTGCTAGGCCAGCCAATCCGATGAAAGGACCCCTCTCTCCCACGATTCCTGCGATCCTCCATCTGGGATGACTTTTCCTTAGGCAGGCAAAACAACTTGGCAGGTGGGCCATGGCACCAAGTGCCACATTTGAGTACCGAGAAGAAAAACAGAATAAGTGAGGGTTAGTATACAATTATAACTGTCATGTTACTTATGTTTAAGTGCTAATGACTAACAACAGAGATGCAGTCTGTACAGTTAATCAGCAGCTCTAGTCAGGATATGCTAAACTGAAGTAGTGAGTCTTCAGCCGGGATTTAAAAGCTGAGACCGAAGGGGCATCTCTTATAGTAGCAGGCAGACCATTCCACAGTTTAGGGGCCCTGTAACTAAAAGCTCGACCCCCCCACTGTTATTTTATTAATCCTTGGAATCATAAGCAGACCGGCATCTTGAGATCTTAATGTGCGCTCTGGTTTGTAAGTCATGATAAGTTCAGACAAGTAAGCCGGACCTCGACCATTTAATGATTTATATGTTAAAAGAAGGATTTTGAAATCTGCCCTGAACTTAACCGGGAGCCAGTGTAAGGATTTAAGAACTGGAGTTATGTGTTCGTATTTTCTTGTTCTTGTAATAATTCTCGCAGCCGCATTTTGTATTAACTGGAGGCTGTATAAAGAACAGTTTGAACATCCAGTGAACACCGCATTGCAGTAGTCAATCCTACTAGAGATAAATGCATGAATTAGTTTCTCAGAATCCTGTTTATTTAAAAAGCGCCTTAATTTCCTAACATTTTTAAGATGGAAGAAACATGTTTTGGACAACTTTGTAATATGCGCTTTAAATGACATGCTAGAGTCAAAGATAACTCCTAGATTGCGGGCTGATTCAGTAAAATTGACTGGGATTCCCATAGAGTTAAATGATGACAAAATATTATTGTGATCAGCATCATTCCCTCCAACAATTAACATCTCTGTTTTATCTGTATTTAAAGACAAGTAGTTCTTATTCATCCACTCCTTTAATTCACTAACACAACTAATTAAAGACCACATTGGAGAAACTTCATTTGATTTAAATGAAAGGTATAACTGGGTGTCATCAAATCTTCAAAAGCAGCAAGGAAGGAAGCATATCATTTTCCCTGATATAGAAGCTTATTCTAAAATGCTATTTATTGATTAGATCCTGCCATATTCTTAAAAAGTTTTGAACAGAGCCTCAGAGTGAGATTTTGCTATAATCCAATTTCAAACAGTATAGGACATCAGTTACCCACTGACTTAAAAGTGGTGGAGAGGGATTCTTCCAGTTGAGCAAGATAATTCTTCATGCTACTAGTGAGGTAAAAGCGATTACAGTTTGTCCTTCTCCACTTTAAGCCCATCTGGGAGTCCACCAAACACAGCAGTTAATGGGTTAAGAATGTTTGTGACACCAAAGCAGTCCAACATGAATTCAAAGATATTTATCCCAAACAATGTTTATTTTGTGCATGCCCAAAACGTGTGGCCAAGTGAGGCTGGAGCTTGACTGCAATGTTCACAGGTTGAATCTTGCCCTGGAAACATTTTGGATACTTTTAAATGAGATAAATGCGTACAATAAAAGATTTTAAGTTGAATGATTGAGTTGCTCTGTGCATATGGTGCTAGAGTGTATTCTGTGCATGGCTGCCTTCCAATATTGAATAACAGATCCTTTCCCCATTGTACCCTGGGATCTTTGAAAGGAAGGCACTTTAAAATGTTTTTTTTATAAATTGTAGTGATGCTAAGTCTTCATGATTGATCATTATTTCTTCTGGGATAGAAATTGATGGAAGGTGAGTAAAATTGGGCAGGTTCCATTTACCTAAGTTTCTAGCTTGAAAGTAGTGGAAAAATTGTGTTGATGAGAAGTTAAATTTGAAGCTTAATTGTTTGTAGGATGCAAAGACATTAACTGTGTTCAAGTCTCTTAAATGTTGTAATCCCTGACAATTTCCAAACATTAAATACTGTGTATGTTTGCGAGTGTGGAAAAAAGTGGTTGTCATATGGAGGTGCAACAAATAAGAGCTTCTCTGTCTTAAAATGCTTCCTACATTGGTTCCATATTCTGAGTGAATGGAATGCAATTGGATTATTAGTGTATTGATAATAGTTTATATTTACTGGAGTACAGAGCAAGGAATATAAAGAAGTACTGCAAGATTTTAATTCTATTGCAGACCAGGCTTGTGTATGTTCATCAATTTGTTTCGAAGTCCAGGGACCTCATGCATAACGCCGTGTGTAGAATTCACACTAAAACATGGCATACGGACAAAAGCGGAAATGTTCGTACGCACAAAAAAAGCCAGATGCATAAATCTGTGTGTTCGCCAATTTCCACGTTCTTCCGCTCCATAAATCCCGGTCACCGTGAAAAATAATGCACGTGCCTGCTGCCACTCCCCAAACTCCTTCCAGAATTACGCCTCTCTGAATATGCAAATCAATATAAATAGCCCTTAAGCTCAGCGTTCTGTGAAAAAGGCAATGGCAAAAGCACAGTGTGAAATAGAAGAATTTCAGTGAATACCAAGTGGAGGCAAAGAAAAACATACTATTTATTGGTTTAAACAGTGATATAAACAACAAAAGGAAGTTGATCGAGTGACATAGAGTGTCGGAGAAACTCGAAAGCTCAAGTTCACAAAGTCGCACAGTGCCCGAAATAAAAAAGAAGTTGTCAGATATCACTGTGAAAAGGCGAGTCGTAGCCCACCGTCTGAGTGTCATATGAAAGCGTATTAGGGTACAGATAAAAGAAAAAAAATTAGGGACAGACTGGGAAAAAAGCTTGAAATGTCAACTTTAATCTCGAAATTTCCACTTTAATCACATAGTTTATTTTGTCATTAAAGTAGAACATCATAAACTTCATCTTAAAATAGTTTAATTTACTAGTTTCTCAAATCCTATCGTAACTAAAGTAGCACATTAAATGCTTTGGTTTGTATTTGTTCTTCTATGTGCTCTATGTGTGTGAATCACTACGTGCTTCTTAAACGGGCTTTCTCTTCCTCTGACAGGACACAGAATCCATTACATTCATGATATTTCAGCACTCTGAATAATTAAAATACTGAGATGTATACTTGATATAATTTTCATGATGATAGGAATTAAAGCATACATTAAACATGGGAACATGGTGGCGCAGTGATAGTGATCAGCTGGTGCCCAGTCCAGAGATTGTTCATACCTCATGCAAGATGCTTGCTGCGCCGTGCGCAACCTTCAATAAAATAATTTAATTAAATTAATTTAATAAAAAAAAAGGAATATTGAAATATCTTCGTAGTACATGTTTAATTATTCTATCCATCTATCCTTCCAGTGTCACGCCAGCCCCAGAAAGAATACAGTGTGAGGCAGGAACAATCCGTGAACAGAGCACCTGCTCCTTGCTAGTGCTGCGACACTGTGTCCTCACATGTTTAATTATTAACAATATAGATTATTTAAATGAAGTTAAAATTTTATCTGTATAATAAAATAAACATATTTTGCTGCATTTCATCTTAAAAATTATATCATATATACACGCTTTATAAAGTGGCTCAGGTTGTGCTATATTATAACTGTATCGCAAGTTTACAGTGAGGTAATTGTACTTATAAGTACAAACAGTTCTACAGGGAGCACTTGATGGACTGATTGATTGCATTTATAGTTCTTGAGATGAAACTGTTTCTGAACCGCAATGTCCCTACAGGAAAGGCTCTGAAGCGTTTGTTGCATGAGAGCAATTCAAATAGGCAGCATGGCTGAGGCAGCGTGTGCTGTATACCGATAATTGTCTTTCCGATCAGCTGCTGTAGAGCTGTGATTCCACACTCTGATATAGTGATATAAATACCCGAGTGGTGCAGTGAGAGTAATATGGAAAAAGATGATCCGCTGGGGCAACCCTTAATGGGAGCAGCTGAAAGAAGAAGAAGGTGCAGTGAGAGGAACAGCTATGGTATTTGGAATAGTTTGGCTATTCTGTGGACCATTATATTGTTACAGGTTAATTTCAATCAGATGCCTTAAACTAATAAACAATATGCGGTTAATTTCAGTGTATATGATAAAGCCACATCAGGGATATGGATCTAAAAAAGAAAGGGAAACCACACTGGAACAAAAGCACTGCTTTGACGCTGGGTGCCACCAGTTTGCAAAACCTTGCGTACGCCAGGGATTCAGCTACTGTGAAAATGTGCATGGCTTTATGCCAAGTTTAGGTTTTATACATCGTGATTTGAGCGTGGAAACGGGCTTATGCAACATTTTTGTGCGTGCGCACCGTTTATACATGAGGCCCCAAGTCTTTATGGCCTGTATACTTTCCGCCCAGTAATACAACTGAAAGTTAGTGAAGTGGGAGCTTAGTGGGTGAGGAGGGCAACACAGCACTTTCTTGCCACCACACCAACCACTGTTTACCACACAGCACTTTACAATTTTACTACAGGTTCGGTTAAAGGAGGCATGAAAGACAGAGCAACAAATATGTATAAAAAAATAAGTGGCATTTTTATTAAAGCAGAAAAAAACAACAAAATATTAAGATCTTTCAAAATAAAAGGGAAAAAACACATATATATTACATCCATTAAACAAGAGTCCATTTAACAATGATTAAACCAGCTAAAGAGTTCAACTTTCTCACTTATCTGTTAGATGAGATGAGATGAATAACTCATTGTCTTGATTGTTCCAAAATTCAGATGTAAACACGTGAAGTTGATGTGCGTAATGAAAGAAGCATTCTATTCCAGTTGGCTGACTTGCCATCCAATTCAAATCCAGACAGAAAAAAAACCAATTTGCAGTACAATTACAATAATCAGTTTTTTTTCCAATATTAATCTCAATTATATTTTCATTCTAATTTCTAATAGGTACAAAGATAATACATAAACATATATGCACAATTAAAGTAGTTTTACTATATTCACTAGTTGTGAAAAATGATAAAATTTCTTAATAACAAAGTGAAAAAAGCATTAATTTCAAATACAATACACTCTCTTTTCCACAAACGTGAACAAAAGATTTGACTCAATTATTAACTACTAGCTGTTCCCCAGAGCTCCGCCCACATAGTAGTGGAACAGGACAAACTTTAAAAATTAATAAACAAAAAGGTATTGCTAGCTAAGTGAAGGCAAGTTACACTCCAAAACACAGAGGTAGACAGACTCCCCACTCCTGACATCACACTTCCTCCTCCCTTCGGCCCGCAGCCTCTGTCTTGAATTAGCGTGAATATATCGCTCCTGCAAGCGAACTATAATTATTAGCGCAATGACAGAAAATGCAAAATCAACTGTAATGTTAATGCAAATTCTAGAAAAAACCTGATCTCAATCTGTTAAGTATTTCTCTTGTTTGCTAGCTAAGCAGATGTAAGATACGCTTCGAGGCTGGCGCATGAGTGAGGAGGGTCCCACTGTGTCTCTCAGATTCATGCAAATAAATCGGTTCCACAAGCAAACTATGATACTTAGCTTGACGAGAGAGGTCGCAAAATCAACTTGAATGTTCACGCAAATTATAGAAAAAAACCCGATCTAAATCCGTTAAGTAGTTCCATCATGAAAAGCGGACATACAGACAGACAGCTAGACAGAGAGACAGACGTTGGATTTTATATACATAGAGATTCTCTCAAAGTTGAAGAGTACAGTATAAAATATTCAAAACCACCAAATACTATTTACTCAAACTGTTTTTTTCCTTTAGTACGACATTAATACAATTAATTACATATAACTTACTTATACTAAATTCTAACTTGAACGACTGCTGCACAGGGAATCCTTCACTGTTCAACTCCCAAGATACACTTTCACTTTGCCAGACAATTCATATTCAAAGTCATGCTACCACTACTGGCTTACACAGGCAGATTAAAAGTCTTTCCATCTTAAGCTATACATAACATACTTCCCCAATCTGTTATTTTTCTAAAACACTATATTATTAAACTAAATGTATGTAATGATAATCATATACATGTGTTATATATATTTTTTAGTAAGCAGCTTTAAAAGTAGTTTACATTAGGTAGTGCCATGCCCCCTTCTGCTTTTAGGTCGTTGTAGAGTCACCTTTTTGATGTGTCGATGTTTCAAATTGCAAATAAATTAGGTTATGATAGAATTTAATTTCTTAAAAATTTGTTTATGTATATGGGGATGCTTTGAAATAGAAAAAAAAACTTGGGAAGGATATTCATCTTAAAATTGTTGATTCTCCCTGCTAATGTGAGATGAATGGTGGACCATCTATTCAGGTGTAGAAAAAGATGAAGATGAAGAAAAGACGGTGTTGAATACAAAGTTCACAACCTCTGAAGACACACCTTCTAACAATGTGGGCCACTTCTCATAACAATGGGTTCATAAAAGAGCAACTGCTGAAATAAACTAAAACAGTTAAAATTATGTGAGCTCACCAGGGAATTGAACATCAGATAGGAACTTTCTGACCCCAAAATTCAAACATAGTGCTAGATCAAGTGTAATCTATATATATAAAATTCTTTTCACGTTTGAAACGGAAATGACGTATGACTACGTGATATGGAAATTACGTATTACGTATGACCACACGATATGGAAATTATGTAAAAGTGGTAAACACAAACACAGCGATCTATCCCATACAAGTGCGCCCCGCGTCGCCGTCTCCCAGCCCTCCTCTCTGGACTCCAGCGCTGAGCCGTCTGCCGCCAGGCGCGTTCTCACAGAGAAAATTACCACATTGTAACTTTTTTATAATTCGCAGTACTTGATAATAGAAGAGATGAACAAAACAGCTTTGCATCTTTCTACTTTTTAACTGTGCCGAGCTGTAAACAATGTGAAGACGAGAACACCTTCAGCGGCGAGGGGTCATAAGAAAAAAGTGGACGCTAGGAGGCCCGGAATGTCGGGCTTTTCCTCCGGGTCAACAGTTTCGCAGTTTCGGGCAGCATCCTCTCTTCTCGCACTGTTTGTCACACTTCCAAGTGCCCCGTCGGCTCCTGGGATAGTGGAAATTTTTACGAATAAGTGTAATCGGTGCTATCAAAGCAGGACTGTCTTGGTAAATTGCGGTGCACGGCTACTTACTGTCCTTTAAGATGAATTCAGGTCACTAAAACCCCGCAACATTCAAAGTTGCTTTTGTGATGAATTCTTTTAATAAGATGGAGGGTTTACATCTAAAAAGATGTACCGACCTCTTCATGTTAAGTATTGGACTTGAGAATTGTTTGGACCTTCTGCCCGTTAAGCACGGAAAGGCAGCGTTCACATTTCTCAGAATAATTTTTCTCTTAAATCACAGGCACATAGTGCAAGGTTGTCAAGCAGGTACTTTGCCCGAAACCACTACAGTAGTACTCAATGTATCTTTACTTCTTAAATGTTAATGTTTGACTTTAATAATTTATACGCTTCTTATATCTTCTTCAAATTCTTTTATCAAAATGTTTTTCTACTTAATAATTAATATTTATATAATTTCTATGTTATTGTGAATGATCTTTATTTGTTCAAAAATAACATTGGTAATCAACAAACTTATTTTATAAATACTACATTTTAGTTTTTTTCCCTTACACTCTGTGAGCGAAGCCACTGGGTAATCAGCTAGTAGTGAAAATAAAAAAACTTATAATATGAAGGACAATAGAATTCTAACATCATGGTGGATGCCAATGGCAATAATTCTGGTAGAGTACAATAAAGATTTAATTTTGGGGCTGCCTTTGGTTATGACACATCCACACTAAGGTCTCATTCCAAGATAAGAACAGGCAACCTGATGGAAACACTAGAGATCCTGTCAGAGTTAAAACTGTCTTTATTAACCAAGTTTAAGTTCTCAGAAGCAATGCCATGACCTGTCTGTTATTATTTTATTTCTTGTCATTTTATCTCTGAAATGACTATTTTAAAATTTTCACCGAGACTCTGTGTAAAGACAAACGAAAGCCACATTAAAGATTTATGTTTGGTAAAAATGGTAAATCCTCATTTTATCAGTTTCAATGCAGTTACCTTTTCAAAAAGGAGAGACTGAACAGAAGGTTTTACGTTCCTTTAGGAAATAACCAATATGTTTTAATTCCCTACCCATGTTTATAGTGACAATGTTTCTCTGTGTTAATGCAAATGTCACAAGCAAGCTTTTCATTCCAGTGCAGGTCATCAAGTCAGGGTGCATCTATTGTCATCATTGCTCTTGTCAGGGACAGATTTGCCTTTCTAATGCAAGCTTTAACAAGAACAAAACAAATAATTTTGCTTGTAAGATTTTTTTGTGTCATTAGTTTAAAAAAAAGTGTTATTTTATAAAGAAGTTATAAGGAACAGTTGATAGATTTGTTTCATTTAGATTCCAAGGATTGTATTGATGCTGTTCTCATTTTATTTGTTTCTCGCCAGGTTATAATTCAGTAAACTCTTATTGTAATGCAAATTACAGTATATTTGTTGTACCATAATGAAGGTTGCTTTTGCTATACTATTCAGTGGTGTTGTATTCCCTTTAGATGGTTGGATGACTACTTCACATACAGTCATATGAAAAAGTTTGGGAACCCCTCTCAGCCTGCATAATAATTTACTCTACTTTCAACAAAAAAGATAACAGTGGTATGTCTTTCATTTCCTAGGAACATCTGAATACTGGGGTGTTTTCTGAACAAAGATTTTTAGTGAAGCAGCATTTAGTTGTATGAAATTAAATCAAATCAAAGATTGTTCAGTATTATGGTTTAGGGGAAGGTTGCAAAAAGCTATCTCAGAGGTGTAAACTGTCAGTTTCAACTGTAAGGAATGGAATCAGGAAATGGAAGGCCACAGGCACAGTTGCTGTTAAACCCAGCAGGTCTGGCAGGCCAAGAAAAATACAGGAGCATCATATGCACAGGATCGTGAGAATGGTTACAGACAACTCACAGATCACCTCCAAAGACCTACAAGAACATCTTGCTGCAGATGGTGTATCTGTGCATCGTTCTACAATTTGCACAAAGAACATCTGTATGGCAGGGTGATGAGAAAGAAGCCCTTTCTGCACTCACGCCACAAATGCTCATTTAGACAAGCCAGATTCATTTTGGAACAAAGTGCTTTGGACTAATGAGACAAAAATTGAGTTATTTTCTCATAACAAAAAGCGCTTTGCATGGCGGAAGAAGAACACCGCATTCCAAGAAAAACACCTGCTACCTACTGTCAAATGTGGTGGAGGTTCCATCATGCTGTGGGGCTGTGTGGCTAGTTCAGGGACTGGGGCCCTTGTTAAAGTCGAGGGTCGGATGAATTCAACCCAATATCAACAAATTCTTCAGGATAATGTTCAAGCATCAGTCACAAAGTTGAAGTTACGCAGGGGTTGGATATTCCAACAAGACAATGACCCAAAACACACTTTGAAATCTACAAAGGCATTCATGCAGAGGGAGAAGTACAATGTTCTGGAATGGCCGTTACAGTCCCCTGACTTGAATATCATTGAAAATCTATGGGATGATTTGAAGCAGGCTGTCCATGCTTAGTAGCCATCAAATTTAACTGAACTGGAGAGATTTTGTATGGAAGAATGGTTAAAAATACCTCCATCCAGAATACAAACACTCATCAAAGGCTATAGGAGGCGTCTAGAGGCTGTTATATTTGCAAAAGGAGGCTCAACTAAGTATTGATGTCATATCTCTGTTGAGGTGCCCAAATTTATGCACCTGTCTAATTTTGTTATGATGCATATTGCATATTTTCTGTTAATCCAATAAACTTAAAGTCACTGCTGAAATACTACTGTTTTCATAAGGCATGTCATATGTTAAAAGGAAGTTGCTACTTTGAAAGCTCAGACAATGATAAACAAAAATCCAAGGAATTAAGAGGGGTTCCCAATCTTTTTCATATGACTGTACTAGTTCAGAAGGATCAATATTTAATGTAAAAAAAAACAAAACTTTTTTTAATACTGTAAATGTACAGTGCTTTATGAAAGTTTTCAGATCCCTTTTCTTTTTTCACATTTTGCTATGTTGCAGCCTTGTGTTAAAATCGTTTAAAATATTTTTTTCCCATATCAAGCAACACTGAATGCCCCAGAATGTCAAAGAGGAAAACAGGACTTAAATAATGTTAACAAATAAAAAAAAAAAAAAAAAAAAAGGTAATATCAAATTGACACAAGTATTTGGAACCTTCACTCAGTACTTCGCTAAAGCACCTCTGGCTTGGACTGCAGTCTGGAGTCTTCTTGGGTATGATGTGACAAGCTTTGCACACCTGAATTTGGGGAGATTCTGCCATTCTTCTCTACAGATCCTCTCCATCTCTGTCATATTGGACGGAGCCCGTCAGTGGACAGCCATTTTTAGGTCTCTCCATAAGTGTTTGATTGGGTTCAAGTCTGGGCTTTGACTTAGCCACTCAAGAACATTTACAGAGTTGTCTCTAAGCTACTCCTGTGTTGTAGTTTTATACCTATGCTTTTGTGTATATTTTAGTAGATGTCTTTGTGTACTACCTATCAGTATGAATGGCTAAATCATTAATTCTAACTCTACCGCAGCTTGTGTTACCTGGTGGTCATTTGTTCTCATGTGTGTTACTTGTTTAGATCTGGCATTTACAGTTTCCATTTCGTATTGTTGCATTTTTACTTGTATTGTTTTTGCCATTACTTTGTTTAGTGATAAATGCTGCACTTTGTATTTTCACCACATCTCCTGCATTTTTCAGTGAAAAATTTGAAAAATGCCACACAAATGTTCATTTCAAGATCTTGAAATTGAAACCAATCCCCATTTTAAAAAAACATCCGCTGCACGTTGCTATTACCAAACAAGTAAGTTTTATTACCCGTATAGGTTCATTGTTTTTATTTTTATGTTTTGCATGGTACTGACTATTGTGCATTTTTTAACTCTGTATAACCCAAAGAACAACAGCTCCACAAGATTTTTTTGAAAAGCTGATCTCTTTTAATTCTCGAAGGTGTATTTACATCCATACTGTTTTGTGTTGCTTCCTCCTAATAGCATTTGTGTGTTTTGTCATTGTAAGAGTTCCAACCTTTTCTGTCAAATAAAACGTTACTGACTTCTTAGTTGGTCTAGCCAGAAACTAAATCTCACTTTCATTCTGTTACTAAACTGTCTTTGATTATTTTAAAGAAAATGAACAGTTGCCACTATTCTTTCATATGTCTTTATTCAATGTGATTCTTAATACCAGATTTGAGGTGGTTTCTGTTGAATAAAAATGAAAGACTGATTCGTCTTCTTAAAGTACTTTTGCAGCCATATGCAGAAGTAAGTATTGTATTGTTGGCTTCTGTGTTTTACGTGTTACTTTTTTCTGGCTGCTAATCTTTCATTCCCCAACGTGTCACAGCATGACCATTGGTCACATAAAATGATTTCCATGATCACATGAGCTATTATCTGATGCCATGTTGGCTGTTTTGTCCCCTTTAAAAGTATAGTAGGACGGTGAACTTTTAAAATTCCATCTCGGAAAGTCTAGTTGCATTATCTTGTCATTATGTTTACTGCTCAGCCTTTCTTTTGCCTGGGTATTTACTCATTATATTTAGAGACTTTAAATGGATTTTTAAAACCCACTTATGCGCTTACCTTGTGATGCTCTTTAAGAGATAGTTTTGATGGGCAAATGCTCACACTGATGGCACAGAATCAGGTGAATGAAGCCCTAAAGGATTTGTCATGTTTTGCTCCTTTTCCTACAAATGTATTTGGGGCTTTTTATACCACGTATAGTTTTCTTTTGCCTCACTATTATTACAACATTCACTGATGCATTTTTTTTTTACTTATTAAAATTTTTGTCTTCCATTTCAGATTTAAGTTACTTGCTATGTTCTGGCTTATGACCCTTTTGTTCTGTACTTTATTACTTTTATTTTTATATCACATTCTTGGCTTTGTGTAAAAAGAGTCCTGACTTTCTCGTAAAGAATGACCTTGGCTGTCTCCTGTGTACTTTCCCTCTCCTGATTGTCAAAATCTTCTCACTGCTGCCAACCTACGCAGTCATTGCAAGAGCAAATTAAAAAAAATTAATTCTTAACTCTGTCTTGTCATTTTCTTTTTAATTTGTTGGATTCTGTGTAGTTTGCCATCTTATTTCAGTCTGAATAATAACAATTATTGATCAGCAAGACATGACACAGGAGCAAATGGCACTGAATGATAAAGGACATCAGCTACCGCAGTGTTATCCTTGTGTACTTACTAACAAATAGTGGCTTAAATAACACGAACATTTTATAAATAGCAATATATTAAACAGCAATATACAAATAATTAAATTATTCCCATCGTGCTTAAAGATGAACAGCAGTATTAACTTCCTGTTACCAGTATTTGCCCACCTAATAGAGGCAATTCCATTTAAATGTTTCTCTTTTTTTTCTGTTGGAAATATGCTGTATTTTAACTTATGCATATACTGGAACACAGTACATGTCCAAAGATAATTCTAAGAAATCACACTCCTAGGGAGCGAAAGTGTGTTGCGCAGGAAAACTAAGTGCTTCTTTTAAAAATGGCAAAAATCTTACAATATTGGATTACATGTATAAACCATTTAACAAAGTGTTTATAATCATAAGATGCAGATCAACACTTGACAGCTGTCATGGTTTAAAAAATGGGCGTACGGTATTTGGTTAGTTCTTAAGCATTTTCTCTGTGCCCCATAGACTACAATATAAAGCGCCAGTGTGAGCAACGTATTTTTTAAATTTATAGAAAGCAATCAACTTTAGAACACGATTTCACATGTCAAATGCAAATATAGAATGTTTGTGAAGAATAACTTCGACTTGAAAAATACAGAGCCTTTGTTTTAAAATCCTAACTGTGATTAGCTTGCCAGAGTGTACTATGTGGTAATGTCGGCTGTCTTGTTATGCTGTACTCAAACCAGCTATGCTATGCATACAAGTGCAGGGAAAAATGGTATGCTTTACTGAATATTATAATTGTAAATTTATCATCTTACATTAAATCTTTTCCTTTCCAACCACAGATAGAGTTCCAGTTCTTCCTCACCCAATATTCTGCAAATTATTTCAGAGTCTGTGATGTTTCAACAGGCAGTGAAAATATATTTTTATTTAACATTTTATTTTTAAAAGAGAATTTGGATGCTACTTGTATGAATCTGGTTTTCTTGTTGCAATATTTGCTAACAGAGCTAATTTAATCTACCTCAGAACTAATATCCACCAAAATGTCAAAGGAATTATGATAGCGAGGGGGTGGACTTAAGACAATAAACATTTTGCTAAAAACAGCAAATATACAAACACAGATAATGCAATCAATTATTTTATGTTTTATATTTGTAATTAATTTAGAGATCTGTTTTTACTTTGACATTCTGTTGATTTGTGTCAAAAAAGCCAAATTAAATCCACTGTCGTTCAATGTTTTATAACAGTAAAATGTAAAAATTTCCAGAGGGTTCTTATAGGCACTTCAATTATATACAAAATAAACTTGTTCAGTTTTGTGGCATTGATTTGAAATATCAATGCAGTGTACTGGGTGCCATAGAATGGCCATAGAATGCGTAAACTACATAGAGACAGGGATCAGGCTGTGACTTGATGCTGGATATCCAAAACTGTAAGGCAGGCACAGTATCCATATTACAATGCTCGACCAGTCAGTGTTTTTTAATGTAGGTAATACTCAAACACAACTCAATTACATATAGTAAACTCAACGTTAGATACGGGGGTCTTCCCAGACTGTCTTATGACTGCTATAGTTAAACCCCTGCTCAAGAAAAATAATCTTGACTCCTCTGCTTTTGAAAATTTTAGATCTATTTCTAACCTGCCTTTCTTAAGTAAAATTCTAGAGAAGGCAGTCATTGTGCAGCTAAATGACCACCTCAATAAACAGGCTATCCTTGATAAGTTTCAGTCGGGTTTCAGAACAAATCACAGTACAGAAACTGCACTCGTTAAAGTAGTCAATGACTTGTGGGTAAATGCAGATAGAGGCCGTTTATCTGTTCTCATCCTCTTAGATCTGAGTGCCGCATTTGATACCATTGATCATAATACTCTTAGAAATCGCCTTAGTCAATAGGTGGGCCTCTCTGGCAGTGTCTTAAATTGGTTTGAATCCTACCTGGCAGGTAGAAAATTCTTTGTTAGTTGTGGTAATTATACTTCAAAGACACATGATATTCTACGTATATGGTGTTCCACAAGGCTCTATCCTGGGTCCGCTGCTCTTTTTGATTTACATGCTTCCGTTAGGTCAGATTATCTTGGGGCATAACATGAGCTACCACAGCTATGCTGATGACACACAGCTGTATTTATCAAAAGCACCTGACAACCCGACTCTCTTGATTCACTGATACGATGTCTTAGTTGTTTTTCTGGATGGATGAGTAGTCATTTTCTCAAACTAAATAAAGAAGAAATAGAAATTTTAGTGATTGGAAATAATGGATATAATGAGGTTATTAGAAAGAAACCAGATGCATTAGGATTAAAAGTCAAGACGGAGGTAAAGAATTTAGGGGTAACTATTGACTCTGACCTGAATTTCAAATCACATATTAATCAGATTAGTAGGACAGCATTTTTTCACTTAAGAAATATAAAAGTTAGACCTCTTATTGCAAGATGCTGAAAAATTAGTAGTCTCAGGACTACCCAAAAAAGACATCAATCGACTGCAACTAGTGCAGAATGCAGCTGCTGGCATCTTAAGTAGGAAAAGAAAATCCGAGCACATCTCTCCAGTTTTGATGTCACTACACTGGTTACCTGTGTCAATTAGAATTGACTTTAAAATACTGCTTATGGTTTACAAAGCCTTAAATAATCTCGCTCCATCTTATATTTCGGAATGTCTTACACTCCAAATCGTAACCTTAGATCTTCAAATGAGTGTCTCCTTAGAATTCCAAGAGCTAAACTTAAAAGAAGTGGTGAGGCGGCCTTCTGCTGTTATGCACCTACAACCTGGAATAGCTTGCCAATAGGAATTCGCCAGGCTAATACGGTGGAACACTTTATAAAACTGCTGAAAACACATTACTTTAACATGGCTTTCTCATAGCTTCATCATAGTTTAATCCTGATGCTCTGTATATTCAATTAATTATAATTATTATTCATGGTGGCTCCAAAATTCATACTAATCCCTACTTTCTCTTCTGTTCTTTTTATGGTTTTCTGTGGTGGCGATCTGTGCCGCCACCACCTAATCAAAGCACCATGATGTCCCTACATCAGTGGCGTAGCTAGGGCCGGGCAGAGATGGCAGTCCGCCCTGGGCGGCACCTTTTTGGGGGCGGCATTATTGGCCAAAAGGCTCAGAACACTTAATGTGTAAGCAGCAGGGTTCGGAAAAATATCACTCATGAATGGATTCTCTGATTTTCATCCACAAATGCTTCAAAAATCATTTTCAGATGGTCCTTCTGTGATGGCATCAGACACCATCCATCCATCCATTTCCCAACCCGCTGAATCCAAACACAGGGTCACGGGGGTCTGCCGGAGCCAATCCCACCCCACATAGGGCACAAGGCTTGGACCAATCCCGGCCAGGTTGCCAACCCACCGCAGTGGCATCAGACATGGCAGTTGAAATTTATGAGGCAATAACAAAAATAAACAGAAACATTAGATGATAGATACTTTATTAATCTTGCCTGAAGAAGGGGCCTGAGTTGCCTCGAAAGCTTGCATATTGTAATCTTTCTAGTTAGCCAATAAAAGGTGTCATTTTGCTTGGCTTTTCTCTACATTCATAATGGCTAACACGGTACAACACCCTAGTACTACTTAATCCCAAGGGAAATTCACAAATTCATTACACCGATAATAATTTCTAGGAAGATAAACAACTAATTTGCAATGTATAATTTTGTTCCGTTATCAATCCGAATGCGTTCTTGCTCATCCCCACCTATCACTTGTACACTACACTGTTTGTGGTTTTCGCAGCGTAATTATATTAAACTAATAATCAGAACACAGCTTATCATTGCGTCTATACTATATTCTTATCTAGTTGATGCTTATAAATAATTATATGTGAAAAAAATATT
Source organism: Erpetoichthys calabaricus (assembly GCF_900747795.2). Classification (NCBI taxonomy): domain Eukaryota; kingdom Metazoa; phylum Chordata; class Cladistia; order Polypteriformes; family Polypteridae; genus Erpetoichthys; species Erpetoichthys calabaricus. Next base: position 24,304,026 of record NC_041402.2, read on the forward strand.
GCTGTTTCTTTATATATAAATAAATCTATGCAAAATGTTATCTTATTTTTTCTCTATACGTCATTTTAATTTTCTATTTAAATAGGTTAACATATTCAGATACGTTGGAGGGTGGCAAATTGAAGCCCCGCCCCACCCCGCCCTGAGTGGCACGAACTCGAGCTACGCCACTGCCCTACATTGATGGATTTAAGGCCAGAAGTCAACATGACCACCATCATCCAATTCTTCCATGAGAACCCTGAATACAATCTATCTATCTATCTATCTACAATGAGGACTGATTGAGATCATTTGTGTTAGGTAGAATGCCTAGAGGGGGCTGGGTGGTCTCGTGGCCTGGTACCCCTGCAGATTTTATTTTTTTTCTCCAGCCGTCTGTAGTTTTTTTTTTTTTTTAGTTTTTTCTGTCCTTCCTAGCCATCGGACCTTACTTTTATTCTATGTTAATAAGTGTTCCCTAATTTTGATTCTTATTTATTTTGTCTTTTTTCTCTTTCTTCAACACGTAAAGCACTTTGAGCTACATTGTTTGTATGAAAATGTGCTACATAAATAAATAAATGTTGTCATTAGTTTTCAGCCGAGTCCCTGTGTTTCTGTTGAACTCATTTTAAAATAATGTCCTTGATCCATGGTTGTAATTCCTTTCATAATTTTAAAAACTTCAATCATGTGATCTCTTAATCTCTGTTTTCTTCAAGTGAAAAGCTGAACTGTTTCAACCTTTCCTCCTAACTCATACACTGCAGTCCTGGAATCAGGCTAGTCACTCCTCTCTGAACTTTTTCTAGCACTGTAATGTCTTTTTTTGTAGCCGAGAGACCAAAACAGCCCGCAGTACTCCAGAGGAGGTCTCACTAGTCCATTATAAAGCTTAAGCATAACGTCCTTCGACTTCGGCTCTATATAGTATAACATTCTGTTAGACTTCTTAATGGCTTCTGAAAACTGTTTAGATGTACATAGTGAGGAGTCGAGTATGACTCCTAGATTCTTCTCATAAGTTGTACTTTTAAGTTCCAGACATTCCATTGTGTATTCAGATCTCAACATTTCTACTTCCTATGTGTAATACCATCCTGCTGAAAAAAAATTAAAGGAACACTTTTTAATCAGAGTATAGCATCAAGTCAATGAAACTTCTGGGCTATTGATCTGGTCAGTTAAGTAGCAGAGGGGGTTGTTGATCATTTTCAGCTGCTTTGCTGTTAATGAAATTAACAACAAGTGCACTAGAGGGGCAACAATGGGATGACCCCCAAAACAGGAATGGTTTAACAGGTGGAGGCCATTGACATTTTTCCCTCCTCATCTTTTCTTACAGTTTTTTCACTAGTTTTGCATCTGGCTACAGTCAGTGTCACTACTGGTAGCATGAGGTGATACCTGGACCCTACAGAGGTTGCACAGGTAGTCCAACTTCTCCAGGATGGCACATCAATAGGTGCCATTGCCAGAAGGTTTGCTCTGTCTCCCAGCACAGTCTCAAGGGCATGGATGAGATTCTAGGAGAATTGGCAGGTCCACCACACTCGCCCTGCAGTTTTCACAGATGAAAGCAGGTTCACCCTGAGCACATGTGACAGACGTGAAAGGGTCTGGAGAAGAAATGGAGAATGTTATACTGCCTGTAACATCGTTCAGCATGACCAGTTTGGTGGTGGGTCAGTGATGGTCAGGGGAGGCATATCCATGGAGAGAAGCACAGAACTCTACAGGCTAGACAATGGCACCTTGACTGCCATTAGGTATGGGGATGAAATCCTTGGACCCATTGGCAGACACTATGCTGTTGCAGTGGGTCCTGGGTTGCTCCTGGTGCACTACAATGCCTGGCCTCATGTTGCGAGAGTGTGCAGGCTGTTCCTGGAGTATGAAGGAATTGATGCCATTGACTGGCCCCCATGCTCACCTGACCTAAATCCAATAGAACACCTCTGGGACATTATGTTTCCGACGCCGCCAGGTTACACCTCAGACTATCCAGGAGTTCAGTGATGCTCTGATCCAGATCTGGGAGGAGACCCCCCAGGACACCATCAATCATCTCATTAGGAGCATGCCCCAGCATTGTCAGGCATGCATACAAGAACATGGGGGCTAAACAAACTACTTAACCTGCAATTGCTCTGTTCTGGGTATGACATTAACCTGCATCCAGCCCTGCAGGTCCTCCAACTTGTAGGGAAAACTCAGGGGTTGGTAGTAGGATTGGCACTCCAGCCACCGTAAAAAAAACACCTCACCCTGTTCCATTTCATTCAAACTAGTGTGGTGCTGAGGTGTCACCTGTTGCACGGCTGCACTCGGGTCCTAATTTGGAATCCTGAATTGGTTTGTCATGTGGTAAGTGTGGCAGTGTGATGTATCAGTGCATGCTCCCAACCTCTGTCTCACCTAGCTTGGTATCCTCTGCAAACTGAACCATCCAGTTGTTCATTCAGAACATTAATATATATTGAGAATAGCAGCAGCCCTATTGCTAACCCTTAGAGGCACCATTTTTAACATCACATAATTCTGCAAAAATTCTTGGCACCATAAGTCTCTGCTTCTCATGTTTTAGCCAAATTATTTATATTGTTATATTTTGTAATTTCTGTTGTTATTTGTTGGAATTGTTTCTGTTAAACTGAAAACTGTATTAATAAATTAATTAAAGGTATAAAGTATATGTAGTATTTTGTGTTTGAAGAAGATAAAAAATATTTATACGTCATTCCACATCAATTAGCGTTACTTGAGTCATAGAAATGGGAATGGGGAGCTATGGGTGCTTAAGCACCCCCGACTAGAGTATCATTCCCAAAGTTTGTGATCCATAATGTTTTAAGAATAATGTTGAATCTTTAATAGATGGTTTTTATGCTACAGGCACTCAGTATTTCTAAATACAATGAGGTGATGGGTAAAGAGTTATCTTGAATAAATATGAACAACAGTCGAACATAATCTTGTTTTAGCATCAAAGTGCACAAGCAGAGCTGTCTCATCATATACTGGGTCTCCAGAGGGATTGTGGCCATGAGTGCTGCAATGACCAGTCCAACCCATCATTGATGTGGAGCCCCAAGTACTTGTAGGAGTACAGTACCTCCACATCCACTCCCTGAATAGTGACCAGATATAGTAAAACGCTAAAAACTGTGTGTGTTTATCCGGTTCTTCCAAACAATGTGATGCATCAGTTTGGCTTTGGTGTGATTGATCAGTTTGACTTTAGTGATGTGATCAAAAGAGGAAGTGTGAATGTGAGACACATGAGGAGGAGTAAAGGCATAGGAGGCACGCTGAGAGTCGCCTTCAAGGACAGGAAGTATAAAGGCGAGCAAGGTGCCCTGAAATGACAAACTTTCAGTAGCAGAGTTTATGGGAGAGGAAGTGCCAGTCAAAAGTGGTTCAGAAACACAAGGATACCAAGCAAAGGTACACACAGGGCAAGAGATAATCAAATATTTTTAAATGTATTATATTAACTGTCTTCAACAGGTAACGTGACTAGTAACACCGTAAATTGGTAAGCTAAAATTGTCATAAATTGACCGACACAATTTTAGAAAAACTGACCCCTTGCTGCTCATGTGATCTCCAGAAAATATTAGCATAACATATCAGTGCCTCTATTGAATCATTTTCATGGGCAGATTACTATATTTAGGTTAGCACTAAGATTATTTCACACAAAAATATAGGTAATATTCTTAGAAATGGTAAACATTTTCAAATCAACAGTATGATTTTTCATCACAATCAGAGGCACTTTAAGTTAAATATTCTGCAAGCAAATGCCTTCTGCATTTTGTTCTTAATTGCCACCTCATTTAAGGTGATCACCTCCTATGTCCTTTACAGTAAAACCTTTCACATACTTGTAATGTGAATGTATTCCCAAAAATGTCTTGCTTGCTGGGAAACACACTAATTTGTGAATGAAGGCTTTTGAATAAAACACTAGGCATAAAAATCATTCCCTCTGCCCTTATTTGACCTTTACATTTTTTCAGTCCCCGCCTCATCCACATGCAGCTTCTAATTTAGCCAAATTTCAGCTTAACTGCTATTTATTTCCAAGTCACTTCCCAGAGAGCTTATTATTATTTAAACCATTTTTTAGACCTGTTCTCTCCCTCAGCATCAAGTCAAAAACACAACACATAGCAATACATTTTTTCTGTTAATTTAATCTGTATTACATTTGATCCTCACCGTTAATACAGTGTTCTTGTATTTCATGCAAGCAGACTTTTAATTATCCTATTGCAAGAAATTTCCATCTTTAAATAGGACTCTCAGAGTGTCCATTTTCCATTGAGTCAGCGGCTTTATGTAATTCCAACTACCTCCGTTATGTGTTTTCTGTTTCAACAAAGAAGCAATTTTCAAATCTGAAAAACAGCAATAATATATAAAATTGCCCAAAAGAAATCATGTAATACACAATAGGCAAATGATGCCTGTATTTTAATGTCTGGACAAACCACAGCTTCTCAACTGCCATGCTGAGTAATTTAAAATGGTTCACTCTGTTAATAAGCCTGGAGGGAATGTATCAAAATGTACAGCTGGTAGGCATAATGTTTTATTTTGGTATGAAGAGATGTCACATCTAAACACAACTGAAAATTGATGGAATTTAAATTTTTGTCCTTGGGGAGTAAGAGACAGTGAATGGTTAAGCGACACCACGATGCTGAGCTTTTCATTCATGCAATTGTGTGATATAAAGACAAATGCACACCTTTCTCTTGTTTCTTTTCCTTAGTCAGTTGTACTGTTTGAAAGGCCAATTCACTTACAGTGCAACTTTATAATGTAAAGTTAAAAATAATTTTGATGGTTGAGCTTTTTCTAAATGTAACCCTGACATGGATATCCAGAAAATAAGAGTTTTGGGAAAGTGTGAACAAAGCTTGAGGCGATACAACCTTGTTTTTATAGCACATTTCTCTAATAAACAATATCCCAAGGCAATGGTACCATTTATGACAAAATGAAATAAAAATATAATTAAATGAAGGACGTCAAATTACTATGAAACACAATGTTATCATTTTACTTTGGTTATACAATGTACATACCTTTCAATTAAATATCGCACGCTTTATTTCAAAATGTCCCTTTAATTAACACTGAGAGTAATTCCAACGGCAAATTTTCAAGCGGCCATGTTAATGTCCGCACTAATTATTTCAAAATGCCTCTTTTTATGATGATTTTGTCACTTGTCAATCAAGACCAACAGGCTACATCTATTTCTTTTAGAACATTAGAAAAACTGTGACAAGAACAGGCACATTGAGCTCAATAAGCTTTTCCATCCCATTCACCCAGATAGTCCAAAATAACATCAAGCCAAGATTTGAAGGTTCCCTAAACTCTTCACGACAACTACTTGGTAATTTATTCCATGTTTCCTTCTTTCCGTGAAGAAAAACTTTCTAACATTTGTGCAAAATCCACCCTACCACGTCCCTGTGTTCTTGTTGCAAAATTTATTTTAAAGCAACAGCCTGGATCTATCTAATCCCTTTCATAATTCTAAATACTTCAATCATGTTGAACGGAAAACATTCATCTCCTTCAATCTCTCCTGATAGCTCATATGTCTCAATCCTTTCTCTAGCGTGGTAGTGGAAGACATAAAGGGTTCAAAAACAGGTACAGGGTTTATTGTGCAAATTTGGCAAGTCAATAAATTAAACTCGTCAGTAATTAAAATGCTCCCACTGGTTTATAAGAGTAAGACCGGTAAAATTCAGTATAGTATTAAAATGATAAATTAGTAAAAGGTCTTCTTAAAGTGACTCGCTTTTTAAAATGAACTGAGCAATCAAACAATCATCGTCCTTCAGCAATGCTGACACCAAAAGACACGACTCAAAATGAGCTTCACTAGGAAACAATCCAAACGGCATTATTAAAGGTGAGCTTCCTTCTCATATTCACCTCCACATAAATTCCCAATCCAGCACATCTGTAGTCCCAAGGCATTCCCAGCAGCCATCTCACGGGTCAGTCCTGCCTCACATTTGTATTCCCAGTAGGGTTTTGCACAAAGCACTTCACGACTTCTTCAACTTGTTCCTGGCAGGAACTTACTGCTTCACCTCCACTTGCTCTCCTGCTCTTGCAACTCAAAGTTTGTTAAAAACTTCAACTCTTCACATCTGCAACTTATCTCTTCTTGTTGCAGCCTGAGGTTTTCTGTCACATCAATCACACCAGTCTTCATTTTTTTCATAAACAATAACTTCAACCAATGACCTTCCCCAATCTGAACTCTCTAAAAACTGTCCTTCTCCCTGCGACCACCACTGTGCTTAAAACTGTTCCCTCCCTCGCTGCCTAACCTCCTCTCAATGAACATCATTTTAAATAAACTGAAATGTTAAAAAAATCATGTTGCTGAACATGGGGTGTGTCCAAAGTTCTGTATGTAAATGATATTTTTAAATAAAATATTTTTAACAAAAAACTAAAATAAAACACATAAAACATTGATCATTGCAGAAAAAAACAATAAAAAATAAAAATAAACCAATAGTATGTCCATATACTAATGACAAATTAGTCGAGCTATAGCGCATCTTTATGTGAAAACAGCAGTGTCAGATTGGGAGGGGGGGTAGGGTGGAATCGTGAACGCGACAGAGAATGAAACTGAATAAAAAAAGAAACAAAACAAAGCTAACCTTTACAAGTATCACACATTTACACCGGCTGTTACAGACTGACTGAGCGCATTTGTTCTGTTATATTTGTACCTTTTGAGAAAGTGTTTCTTTGATATTTGAACTTCAGGCTTCACACATTATAAACTTCATGTCTACATTTTGTCAATTATTACTAAAACATGAAAAACATTTCTGTTTTAACGATGTGTTTACATAGATCGTTGTAGACATGGAACACACATAAAATGCATGTGTTCCAAATAACGATATAGTATTTATAAAAGGTGTCATTTTGCTTGACTTCTCACTCTATACAACTCCAAGCAACTGACACGCAGGTAAACAGACTTGAGCTGAGAAAACTGTGCGGCAGTGGGGGATGTGATAGTAGGCTACTTGCTGCTTATCAACACATTTATAGGACAAAAGACCCTGATGGAGAAGTGTGAAGCGATTTAAGGTGGGACAAGTTTTTTTCGTAGGCTCTGGTAATTCTAGTGTTAAATAAGATTTAACAATGCCAATAGTGATGAAAGACCTAATGTAAAAGGGTAAACTATTCTGTAGAACAGGGATAGCCACAGAGAAGGCACAATCTCTGTCAAGCTTCAAATGAGACCAAAAGATAGAAAGGATTAGGTGTTTTTTACCTTTGGACAATAGCTGTCCTTCGGAACTCTGTCCTTGGATGTGCCCCTTTTTCCCCCACTCACATTCTGTGAATGATTGCACAACACAATGTGCTTTGACTTCATCTCCAGGACTCTGGGTTAAGTATGTCTAGCCTTACAATTCCCTCACCTGCCCAATGGCAAGGTGATTGAACTTTGGGTTAGGGTTTGTTTTTGATCCAATGATCTCAAAAGTGTAGAGGTCGAGTAGGGGTGAAGGAGGTCTGAGACATAATGTGGAGCCAAACCATTAAATACTCTAAACACAAATAATAAAACTGGTAGTTTTACTGGTAGCTAATGATGTGAGGCCAGAACTCGAGAAATATGTTCTGCCTTCTTTGTACCAGTCAGGAGCTGAGTGGCTGTATTTTGGACCAGCTGCAAAGGGAAAGGGAAAAATTGTTGGTAGCCTGATGCCCAAAATCAGGAGAAAGTAATCAGCAAAAAAAAAAATATTAACCAATAAGGATATGTTAAACATGGTGGTCTTTGTCATGACTTGACAAATCATAAAACCATCATGAAGAGATGCATTTTGAAAAAAACACAGCCAGACATTTGGAAATGTGCTATTCGTAAAAAAGTCCAATCGTTAAATTAAAAGTCTTTGAAAACTAGGCTGTTTTGAAATAAAACACCTAATAATTAAATGTAAAATAACTACATTATTGAACCAAGTTTAAATAATGACATTTTATTTCATAATAATTTGATGACTTTTAATTAGATATGCATTTTTTTCACTATTTATTTACTCATTTATATTCAAGATACTTTATAATTTATTTTATAATTGCCATTTTATTTGTTTCAGGTCAACACAAGTGATTTTCCATACAAGTCACTTCATACATAAAGATCCATAGCACAACTATACATACGAAGGACATTCAAAAAGTTTCTGCACTTTTATATTTTCGTGGGAAATGGTGAAGGCGGGAGGAGTAGTGATTGTGCATTAAAAGTTGGTACGACGCTGGGAAAATTGCATCAATTGCATGAATACAAAGGTGACTATGTAAAAAAGTGATGTAATTTGTTTTTGAAATTCTTAATAAATAGAGTTATAAAATAGTGCAGAAATGTTTTGAACATCCCTCGTATATATATTTTTTACAGTTGGCACACAGGCAGGTTAAATGATTTGCTTTTGGTCAGGTTAGACATAATGGAAACCCACAGTGGCTAGCTACTTAAAATAAAAGTAAAGTTAAAAAGTTAATGGGTTATACAGTGCAGAGGGAAATGTGGAAATGGAGTTTAAGAAAACTTATGACAGAACATAACCAGACAAATCAGCATGGTAATGATCAAGACAAATCAAAAGTACCGCAATGGGCCTTGAGAAGTCTTAGATTCTTATAGTTCTTACATTTCTCTGAAGCAATGTGCATGTTGTCTTACCTTTCCCCTAATGTAAGCCCATGTTTTACAAAAAATACAACAAATAAAACAAGATGTCAGATATGACTGCATTTTTAAACAAATCATTACATGTGTGATGCATTTTAAATTGATTATAGTTTGTAAAGAGAACTTGATGTAAGTTATGCATTATATTAGTGGGAAATAATAAAAAAAAACACTCCTGTGAAATGGTCTGTGAAATGGATTACTGAGAATGTAATTTTTACAGTGGAAACAGGGCTGGCCTGTTCATATTGGTGAACTAAACAATTCCCTACAACGGCAGTAAAGTGAACCTCTGTAAAATATTGTGACCCATCAGAAACTTGATTGTGGAGAATGTTATCCACTACCTAATCATTTCAAATGGCTCAAAATTTGTCAATCCCAGTGCAAAAATCATTAAACATCAACCCATGTCCATCCATATAATTCTCAAAAAGGCCATTGATACTCTTTTGTTCAGCCTGGGCTTCCCATCCTCTTACTAAGGGTTTGGAACAAATTTAGATCAACAGACTGCCAATCGACACAGATGTTTACATACTGTATATACTCACAAATAAGTTGGGTCTTGAAAGCCAAAAAATCGATCATAAAATCAGACACTTAAAAAATAAAATACAAAACAAAAATACAACACTTATATGTTTTTTTTAACATCTTTTTGCATCCTCCAATCTTGCACCAGTTTCTCAAATGCGTCGAATTTTGTTGCAGCAGCACGGTTATCGATTTCTTTCACCACTTCAACAGCTTTTAATTTAAAACCAGCTTCATATTTTCTTCTGATCGAACGCTATATCGTAGATAAGGGATGCTCTTACGATAAAGGTGTATGAGGGTGTGAGATACAAAAAAACACAAAACAGTGCAAGCATCGCTTCGGAATAGTTTGCGTATTACTGTGTGGTCACTTATACAATACATAGAAAAAAGGCAGTGTGCTCCATGGTTATTCTCTAAGGTGGGTGTTAGCATATCATAATCTCTTGGACCAATAGCGTGAGTTTTCCGCATTTGACTTATACGACCGACATTATAAAATACAGGAAATTATACGGTAAAATCAAGCTCCGACTTATCCGCGGAAAAACTTAAACATGAGCATATATGGTAGTCAAAACTGTCTGACTATAAGTACAAAAAGAAGAGCAGGCACTTGGAAAACACAAAGGTTAATTCTTAAAATTCACTGTCGTGGACTTGGTTAGCAAGGATGATAATCCTCCATCATAAAGTAATCAAGCCACCGATTCCAGTAAAAACTTTGCTTTACCACATGTAACAGTGGATGTAGAGGGTTCTGTTCAAAGATTAGTGGAAACAGCTGTGGTTTGTCCAAAACACATGTCCCTCTGGGGACATATAAAGTTCTATCTATCTATCTATCTATCTATCTATCTATCTATCTATCTATCTATCTATCTATCTATCTATCTATCTATCTATCTATCCTCCACAGTGTTCTTCACCATTTCTCCTCTCCCTTTCCTCTTCTAAATGTACTGTAATTTCTCTCCCATTTTCTTTCTTTCTCCAGTCACTTCTAAGTTCTGCCTAACGCCTTCAGCCTGTTCCATTGCCTTGCCTCTGTCTTTTTACTTATGCTGAAACAGACCACTCAGTTTAGTCAGAATTTCAACTTTATCCTGTTTTCTTCAAAATTATTTAGAAAATTATCTATAACAAAACAATTCTACCTTTACTATTTTTTATTAATCATATTTGTCTTCATGGTGTATTTTTCAGGTTAAGTGCATTGTTATGCAATAACACCATGAATGCACTATATCAGCATTAATAAGGTTGTATAATTGCTGGTCCCACACAGAGAACTAATTAAAAATTACAGGAAACCACAGCAGGCTGGCGAATTACTTTACTGTATAATGAGCTTTGACTCACATAAGTGGTACTTAACCTAAGTTAAACAGGACAGTAAAAAACATAAAACCATCAAATCATGGAAAACAAAAAGGCTTCAAATTAAAAACTAAATATATTTGTAGGGGATTATATACATATATGCATATTGTATATTTTTTTAAACATTATGGACAGGCTACGCATGCTTTTTTTCCAGATGCTGAGGCATATGAAGGGAGACTGCCAGGTACAAGGGCTTCACCAGGTTGCCAGGAAAAGATTTTGATGTGTATTTTGATGAATAATTTGACAATGGCTAAAATGGAGTTGCTGTAAGATGTATAATAAAGTGTTTTTTTTGTTTTTGTTTTTTTTTTATTTAACAATCCTGGGAACACTTGGGTCCCCCCTCATATAATGCCTTACTGTGGCTGTGACTGCTCTTTTCATCTTTAGCCAAGTTAGACATTTTCTTCTTCTTTTTGGTATTTCTAGTGTGTATTTTAGGGGCATCATTGTTGTTTGGTATAATATTTATTCATTTACTGAGTTTTTGGAGAAAGCTAAATTTACCCCTTGGGACTATCTATCTATCTATCTATCTATCTATCTATCTATCTATCTATCTATCTATCTATCTATCTATCTATCTATCTATCTATCTATCATTAACACATTTCTACACATGCTGAAACTGATTTGATAAATATAAATTTAACCATGTAAGAGCAGTGCCCGAGAGCTCAGCATAATTTTCAAACCTATAAAGAGGACTGAGTGGTCAATGGTGTTGAATGCTGCACTTAAAACTAACAACAGTATACTTTGACAACATTACCCCTTCATCTTTGGGTACTGTCAGACACCTCATTCTGACCTTGCATGATTCCCTTCGTGTCTTGTCTTTTTTGTTATACCATCTACAAAATCTGTCCTTTGCCCACATCCTTTGCCACTTGTTTCTTTTTTCTGCTTCATATTTTCCCAGAACTGGAATATGGCAACTGTTCATCAGCTATGTTGTCCAATGTCTGCCATCCAGCCTGTTCAACTGATTTAAAACTCAGCTGTTCATCTGGTGTATTCTAGCCTTGTTTTACCCACATCTCTTCACTATCCCCAGTTTTTTTCATTTGAAGCTAGGATACATTTCAAATTTCTTGTGTTAATCTATATGAGTTTTTCCAACAAAACATACTGTATGGAGTATATATGATTCTGCTGCAAAGTATGTCCAGTCTCTAGTCTCTCCATATGTCACTAAAAGACATCTTTTTTTCCATTTCAGCCTCTCTGTGGCTGTTCTTACAATTACCAGCCATGCTAGAAATGCATTGTATGACATGTCTTTGTTCATCACCAGAATCAGAGCAACTAGGTGGTTTCCAGGACTGCAAGGTATGAGCTATGAAGGGAGATTAAAGGAGTTGAACATTTACAGTTGAAGCAATGGCATGAGTGAAGTGTTGAAAACTTTGAAAGGAATTAGTACAGTGGATTCAGGCTGTTACTTTAAAATGACTTCAACAAAAGCACAGGGACACAGAAGGAAACTTGTTAAAGGGGAAATTGCCTACAAATGTTAGAACATTTTACTTTACTCAGAGAACTATAGATGCATTGGATAAGTTGCCATGTATAGTGTGGTAGACAGTAGAGACATTCAAAAATCGACTTGATGTTATTTTGGAGGAGTTAGGTGGATAGAATTGGTCAGCTTTGTTGTGTTGGATGGCCTGTTCTTACCAAATGATCTTCCAGTACCATGTAAATGGCTTCCAAATTAATGATGTTCTGGCATCTGTCCATGATAAATGCTTATACAAATCATTCCAGGTGATTGTACTGATGAAATCCGCCTTTGGTCGAGTCTGGTTACATTAAGACTGTTAGCTTTCATCAAGCCTCCTTTAAACTTTTAAAAGAAATTTACTTCACATTTTATTTTCTCCAAATATATAATAATAATAATAATAATAATAATAATAATAATAATAATAAGCATAAAAATAGAGCTACTTTAGTGACTCATCACATCAGTAGATTTTTCTCTTCAGTCATGAACTCGAAATCATATGCTGAGCATTGTAAAAAAAAAGAAAAAACCTTTATGTTAAAAGTAATCTTATTATTAAAGTAGACTGGAATGGTAAAATGAAATGCTTGAGGCAACAGCACTATGGTATATTCGGCATTCTCCACAAATTTCATCCATAGCCATCTAATGAGTGTTTCTGTGGGATGAGCAGGATGCTAGCCCAAAGCCCTTATCACTATGTGCACTCACAGTAATCACACAAGGCAGTACTTATAGATTCAATAAATGATTTGAACATTATCACAGTTCACTGGCTGCCAACAGTATTAGATCACTTGTCATCTCTGTCTTCATAAAATAACAAAAGAGTATTAAATTTGTCTTTATTTGTAGATTAGAACAAACCTTTTCAATGAATAATGTTTCTCATTAGTACCAAAAATGTGACATGAAGTTTAAACAAGGTGAAGCACAGATCAATAATGTTTCTTATATTGAAGCTTTGAAGATGTGTATACATGACAAAAAACGACTGATAAAGCAATCACAATTTCAGTAAATTGCATGGAGGAGGTATACAACCATTGTTCTAAATTCTATCTGAATGTTCCAGATGCTCAACACATCTGAATGATGAATGGAAAAGTTAAGTTCTGTTTGTGCTTTACTCATTTTCAGAATGACATTGCATGATGAGTACATGATAAGTACCATACATATGTACTTAAAAAGAAGAAATACAGATGATTAAACTTGCAGGGAAACCTCGGGGATTGGTGCCAGGATTGGCACTCCAGCCACTGTAAAAAACCTCACATTGTTCCAGTGTGGTGCTGAGGTGTCACCCGCTGCACTCGGGTCCCAATTCAGGGTGTTGATCGTGTGGTGGTTGAGGCAACATGCTATCAGCGCATGCTCCCAACCTTAGATGCAGTAGATTTCACTTTTTTACAAGCCATATGTCAAAGCAATATGATAACGTGTGCTGATACTTGTCCATTCCAACCTTGAAGTACACTGTTCTTATGCCAGATTACAGGTCACATACTGCCTTTAATTAAATCTTCACACTCAAATCTGCTATTTATAGTCACATACAAATACTAACCAAAGTCAGTTGTACAACAGCAACTTTATTCAACACATAAGACATAAGTATACATAACAAAACATAAGTATACAGTAAGTACACATGGACTTGGCATGATTATTATGGTACCTAGGGGTCATACCAGCACCTCAAACACCAGACCAAACTACACAAGGACAGCCCTGGGTTTAACCAAATGTTATTTTTATTTGCAAACAGTACCTCAGTAGTAAACAATTTAGTTCTATTCAATCCTTTTCTTTCTCCTCCACTCTTACCAGCTCCTCTCCTGGCCCTGACTGCCCAGATTAAGTGGAGGGCTCTCTTTTAACACCTGACCCAAGAGTGCTTCTAGGTACACAATCTGCTGCCCCCAGGAAGCACTTCCAGGTCAGACAGGACTACAATGGTCCTTGTGCCATCAAATCTGATAACACCCTCTGGCAGCCCCCACAGAACCCATGGGAGCACAAGTCCATGCTGCCCTGCAGACTTTCATACTGGGGCTTGCCGGATGGGATACTGCCACCGACAGTATGGGGGAACATTGTGCTCATAGCAGGTAGTCAACCAGTATCCTGTCTTTCCAGGTTCCCAAGCATATCCAGCGTGTCCTTTCGTGGCTGGTGGGAGGTGTAACCACATCCTGGCATGGAAGGGGAGAATTACAACTGTACCAAGGCCTCCTGGCCAGGCAAGGACGCAGGGTCCATCCCAAATGGAATGCCGGTCCATCTGTCACACTATGCTTTAAACAGCTGCCCATACCGCGCTAAGCGTTCAGCAGTTTTTGACCAAAAATGGTATGACCTCTGTTCATCACCCTCCCTATTCACCTGATCTTACCCCGTGTAACTTTTTTTGTGTTTCCTCGGATGAAAAAAGACCTCAAAGGGAAACTTTTTGCAGATGTGGAAGAGGTGAAAGAAAAAGCAGCAGAAGCCCTAAAAGGGATCAAAAGGAGTTCTAAAACGGTTTTGAGTAGTGGAAAAAACATCTTGATAAGTGTATTGCATTAAATGGAGAGTACTTTGAAAGTGACTGAAGTCTGAAAGTGTAAAAATAAATGCACAATTTTTTTTATTAACAAATTCTGTTTTTTTTGGTTACCCCCACATATTGAAAGTGATGTATTGAAGATAGTTGATTCTGAGGTAATAGTAAAACAATTTTTGACAAAGAAAATTTGCAAAGTTTCTGTTAAATGATCGATTTATAGTAATATTCTTTTATGGCAATTTCATTTAAATAGTATACCAAGTAACTTATTGTACATGTGCTGAAATTTTTATTTTTCAAAACTTATGTTCCTTAGACATTTGTATTGATTAACATTGTATAGTATTGATTTTAAGTACTAATAAAATAACTCTGTAAAGAAAAACTGCAAACGTTTGTACTAAATATTCTGTTAAAAATAAATAATTCATAGTAATTCTCTTGTGCTATCTTTATTTGTATAGTAAGTATAACAACATATTGTGTATAGACTGAAATTTTTGTTCTTCAAAACTTGTTCAATTGTTTGGATACTTGTGTTGATTAGTCTTTGATTTATGGCAAGTTTTCTTATTGTTTAAAATTGATTTTATTTAAAGTACTAATAAATATATGTTTCATTCTATCAACTATGTATACTTTAATTCTTGAGAGTAGGTATGTAGGTTGGGGCAGGCTGGTAGGGGCCCCTGGGCAAAGTAATGATGCTGCTAAGACGGCCCTGTCACTGTTGAGCCATTTAAACCACTTTGTGCTGTTTTACTCAAGGATCCATTTACCCCTCCATCTGTTTTCTTCAAATTTCTCATGTTGTTATAGTCATCGAATTGAATTAGGAGTAAAGCCAGAAAGCACTTCTTTTTGCAAAGAGTTGTGGGATTTTGGAACAAACTACTTATATAGTTGAAGCAGAAACCTTGACAACCTTCAAGAAGTATCTGGATGAGATATTGGGACAGCTTAGCTTTTAACTAAACAAACAGGCTTGATGGACTCAACGGTCTTCTCTCGTTTGACAAATTTCTTATGTTGTGTTTTCTTTTGAACTCTCAACTTTAGTACCTGCTCCTGAAAGTTTAAGTGAACCACCTGTTCCTATTTCTGATACCATATATTTTGGTCTGACACAAATTTCTCATTTTACTTTTTTGAAGACTCCCATTTCATAACACCTACAATGAAACAATGAAGGATGAAGAGTGCCATGAGTAAAAAAAATCATTAAAGAATAACCCACAAAATTCATCACCTAAACACACAAAACTGATATTCTAACAGTTATTAACAATAACAAAGTCCTGCCGGACTTGTTTGGCCTTTTACCACCACAATCCTTAATACAACAACAACATTTATTTATATAGCACATTTTCATACAAATGATGTAACTCAAAGTGCTTAACATGATGAAGAAAGAGAAAAAAAGTCAAAGTAAGAATTAAAATAAGAGAACACTAATTAACATAGAATAAAAGTAAGGTCCGATGGCCAGGGAGGTCAGAAAAAAAAAACTCCAGATGGCTGGAGAAAAAAAAAATCTGCAGGGGTTCCAGGCCACGAGACCACCCAGCCCCTCTAGGCATTCTACCTAACATAAATGACCTCAATCAGTCCTCATTGTATTCAGGGTTCACATGGAAGAACTTGATGATGTTGGTCATGTGGACTTCTGGCCTTTAATCCATCAATGTAGGGACATCACGGTGCTTTGATTAGGAGGTGGTGCTGAAGATCATCACCACAGAAAACCGAAAAAAGAACAGAAGAGAACGTATGGCTTAGTACAGATTATGGAGCCACCATGAATAATAATGATAATCTCTATATATAATCTTCATTTGGATCTTGATCTTTGTCCGCGAATGAATTAGAAGAAGAAGCACTAGATGGCAGTAGAGAGACAGCTAAAACATAGGCATTGCATTAAGAATCTCCTCCAGGCTTATACTACTGAAGACTGTAGTACTCCAGTTAGACCTCAAAACACAGACATTCAAACTAAACAAATTGTTGTGCTTTAAATTAACTAATCTTTATATATAATCTTCATTTGGATCTTGATCTTTGTTTGTCCGTGAATTCCACGCATGCGTAAACCACCTTCCAGTTTAGTACGTTGTTGTTACTCACGGATGTCAGCAATGTGCCAGAATAACGAAAGGGGTGGTGGACAGTGTTATGCTGGTTAGCTCCTGAGGCCTGGTTAGAGAATGAGATTGCCGAAGATAAAAGGTATGTGCCTACGTAACATATGAATGAAAGAAAGACAGTGGGTAAAATGAATGATAACGTAACAGCACGTTCCGGAAATTATTATTGTTACGTTGTAGCCGGTGAGTGCTGCATGTCTCACAGTTGTACCCTGGCTTGCTCACATGTCAGTGAAGTGATCCCTATTTATGTTTTAAAGAGCCTGGATACCTATGTGTCCCCCTTTTATAACCATTGCTCCATGTATATTGCCTTACTCTTTGGATTGCCACAAAGCAACCTGCGAGACTGGAGAAAGGTTGAGAAGAGATCGTGAGAGGAAACGACAGCATCGTGAAAACGAGACGGACTGTGAACGGAGAGAAGCAGAAATGCTCCTACACCACCACATAATTACTATTTGGACAGTGATTCCGATTAGGCCATTCCTATCGAATCAATGTCCAAGGGTTTTGTTTTGTAATTTTGTTTCCCTTATAAAAAATCATAATGCTGTGCGACGAAGGGCCCAGTTCACGACTGGCAGCCGCGTTTAAACAGGGAGCCCTTCACAGACAACTTTAACACGCGCAACGTAGTTGGGCGCACATGGCTAGTTAAATGTATATAGAGTAACAGGATAAAACTAAAATGAATCTATGAGAAAGCCATGTTAAAATCATGAGTTTTAGCAGTTTTTTGAAGTGCTCCACCATATTAGCCTGGCATATTCCTATTGGAAAGCTATTCCAGATTTTAGTAGAACAGAGTAAACTATATTTGGAAAATGAAAGCGGCTCTGGTAACATGTCAAAAGATGCTTATTAGGTGAGTGGGATGCTAAGTCTTGGTTAATGCTTGTTAGCTTCAATGAGAGACAGTGCCAGGTTAAACAGTCTGATTTTGAAGGGTATTACAACCATGAACACTATCTTAAAATAATATAAAATAAATTACAAATTAAAATATTATAAAATAATCTTAATAGGTTTCTCATTTTTGATAGTATGATTCTAAAACAAAAGTGCAACTTCATTTTTACAATGAAAAACTGTAACCGTTTTGATAGTATGTGGTAGTATTGAGTAGACAGGACTTTTGCTAATAATAAAATATCTACCTTGAGCATCTAACACACCAATAACAGCAAACATCACTCTTCAGATCAAAGTATAGCATATTGCTGCATAATGATAAAGCTGGCCATATTGTCTTGCATTAGAAAAAAAGATGCCTGAAAAGAATAGAATTATTTTTAGAACTCAATTGCATACAAAATCCAAACAAAGTACAGTACTTGAATCTCCAAAACAACAGCAGATTATTATGCTTTCAAATGTGTGAAGATTTTATAAAAACAATAAACAAATTATCTTTTTTTTGTATTTCTAAATTTGTAAAAATAGAATGGAAAAATATTTTTTCTAACAATGTTGTATTTACACATGCTATTACATTATACTGCAGACATTTTATTGTGCTTCTCTGCACCCAACACAATTGTATATTGTAGACTGGAAACAAAGAGCAATGATAAACCAGGATAAGAAATTTGGGGTTTAGGTAGGGTGATCAGATCAGATCCATTCCAAACTATCACACTTCCTCCTCCATGTTTGACAGTTGCTGTCATACAATGAGGAACCATCACCATCGCCAACCTGACTGCGTACAAACACCCTGCATGATGAACCAAAGATTCTGAAATTTTGATTCAACTGTGCATAAGACTTTCTTCCAGTCTGCAGTAATCCAAAGCCAGCACTTCAAGGCCCTATTTGATGCTTTAAGGAATGGGGTTGATTTAATTTGAACTTAGTTTTGTAAAATTTGACTTGCTTATATGGAATGTCATTTTCTTGTAATAAATTCAATAAAATGTTTTTTTTTAAAAAAAGGAATGGCTTTCTTACTGCCACTCATTCTGTCAAACCTGCAGCACAAACTCTCCTCTTCACAGTAGTAACTCAGACTTGCTTTTTTCAACCTTCACTGTGAAGCTGTGCTTGAAGCTGTTGTGCTGTGAGGCGCCTGTGATCACACAAGCTGGTGAAACCTTACAAACTTCTGTTCTGATTGGCTTGTGACTTTGGATTGTGTAGGACACCACTGTACTCACTGACACTTTTTTTGCTCACTGATTTTTTTGCAATTTCTCCAAATGAAAGGCCTACACTTCCAAGGGTAATAATGCTCTGTCTCATTTCATTTGTTAATCTTAGCATTAGCACTGGTATTTACGTTGTGTCACGGGTATACCAACACAGTCTGTTCCTACTCTGCTTTAAGACAGACTGAAGGTTCTTAAGTAATCAACAGAAGTTGAGACATCTGTGCAAATTGTTTGCTTCAACATGCAAGGCTTAATATATTTTAATTGCTTCAGAACATCTGTAGGTTATAACCTATTAGTTGTTCCCTGAAGAAGGCCCAATTGTAATATTCTTTTTCCAGTTTTTGCTAACCTAAACTTTTAGGTTACCTTTAGCTTACTTTTTCACCATTTTAGGTCATTCATTTCATTTTAACTGATTAAATTCGAAGAAAAGCTGGAAAAACTGAGGTGTTGTAAAACTTTTAACTGGCAATGCATATATATATAATATATGCTAAGGAGATATGCTGGCCTGCAGCTGCTGCTACCGAGCTGCGTGTTCTGCATGTTGTACTGCGCGACGATCATTTAAAAGCCTGTAGAGCAGCTGTCCTTTTATCTCACTTCCTTGTCTCCCGGGACTTTAATGCTTCTCCGAGAAATTGTTTGTAAGTAGGGGGTCACGTGCAAGTAGTCTTGCAGGACTTCAAA
Organism: Erpetoichthys calabaricus; assembly: GCF_900747795.2. Lineage (NCBI taxonomy): Eukaryota > Metazoa > Chordata > Cladistia > Polypteriformes > Polypteridae > Erpetoichthys > Erpetoichthys calabaricus. Next base: position 24,323,776 of record NC_041402.2, read on the forward strand.
GTGTCTCCCCAAGATGATCACGTCTTGACCCAAAATTTTTTTATATACTAGATAGATATCCATTCATCCATCCATTATATAACCCTCTGAATCCGAACACAGGGTCACGGGGGTCTGCTGGAGCCAGTCCCAGCCAACACAGGGCATAAGGCAGGAACCAATCCCGGATAGGGTGCCAACCCACCGCAGGGCACACACACCCACACACCAAGGCCAATTTAGAATTGCCAGTCCACCTAACCTGCATGTCTTTGGACTGTGGGAGGAAACCAGAGTGCCCGGGGAGAACATGCAAACTCCACGCAGGGAGGACCCGGGAAGCGAACCCAGGTCCCCAGGTCTCCCAACTGCGAGGCAGCAGTGCTACCCACTGCGCCACCATGCTGCCCCTATATATATATATATATATATATATATATCTATCGAGAGAGAGTCACACATGCATGGGAGGCAGCTAAAGGGCTTGAATGACAGTAATTCTGAACCAGACCGGGAGATGGCAGAGTACACTGACACTTTTTCTTGCTTTTCTGCAGAACATCCACGGGAAATTCCTCCTGGTCCTGGTGACGTCACTTCCGGGTCTGAGCCTACGGATGAAGACCTTTCTAGTTCCGGCCCCTCTGATGTCATTTCCAGATCTGAGCCTATGGATGAAGACCCTGCCGGTCCCAACCACCCTGATGTTATTTCCTTTATTGGCCTTTAAAAGCCACCACCTTTCCCCTATCCCCTCAGTTCTGTTTTGGACTCCAATTTGTGCACATCAGTGCTATCACTTTTTCAACTTATATATATATATATATATATATATATATATATATATATATATATATATATATATATATATATATATATATATATATATATATATATACAGGTTGAGCCAAAATGAAGTACTACATTTCAAACGTTTATTCTACAAAAACGCTACAAGATAAAATAAATTTCATTATGACACCAGAAAGAGTATACAAAACAGATTTTTTTCACTGTGTTTTAAAAATGATGTCTTCAAGGTGGTGGCCATCATTAGCGATACTCTTCGAGACGATTTCTGAAAGCTCGCATGACTTGTTCGACCATTTCAAGGGGAATAGCGGTGATTCTGTGGCAAATAGCGTCCTTGAGGGCTTCAAGGTTTTGATGTCAGTGTGTGTATACCTTCGACTTCAGATATCCCCACAAGAAGAAATCACACAGAGCGAGATCAGGCAAACGTGAAGGCCACCCGACATCGCTGCACAGAGAGATCAGCTTCCCCAGAAACTTTTCCCACAAAACTTGCATGGATCTCCGATCTTTATGAGCTCTTGCTCCATTCTGCTGAATCCAGGCATCCACGACATTCAGTTTTCTAGCATTTCAATATAACATTCTGAAGTGACATGACCATTGCTCCCTGCTCCTCAAAAAAGTAAGAGCCTACAATGCCAAATTCTGCAATGGCGCACCAAACTGTAACATGTTCACTGTGCAGGGGTCTCTGATGAAGTTCACGAGGATTGGTTTCAGCCCTATGCAGCCCTAGAGAGGCCTAATTGGAAAAGAGCCTACAAGGACCCAAGATGGCCAATTTGTAATCTTACTTTCAGTTTCGTTTTAAAACTGGCTAATCCCCAACCCTTTATGATATTATGTCTGTTTTGTTTTCAGAATTACAATATATACACAGTGAATTTCAGAAGGTATTCAGACTTCTCTGTTTCAGTTTTTAATATGGTACAACCTTGTGCTAAAATCACTTAAATTGCCTTTTTCCCTCATGAAGCAACATGCAACACCAATGAATGACATTGCGAAAACAGCAAGTTTTTTACAAAATTATTAAATATTAAAAAACTTAAATACACTGACACAAGTATTCAGACCCTTTACTTAGTACTTAGTTAAAGGACCCTTAAAAGCAATTCCAGCCTGGAGTTTTCTTGGATGTGACGGGACAAGTTTCACACTCCTGGATTTGGGTATTTTCTGCTATTCTTCGCTGCAGATCTCTCCAGAGATGTTCTATAGTGTTCAAGTCTGGGCTGTGCATCTCAGAGACATTCCAATAGTTGTCCCTAAGCCACTCCTTGTGTGTTCTCTTTGCTTTGTGCTCAGCATCATTATCCTATTTGAAAGTGAACCTTCTGCCCCGACTGAGGTGCAGAGCACTATGGAGCAGGTTTTCATTAAGGATATCTCTGGCCTTTGCTCTATTCAGCTCTCGCTCAACCCTGTCTCATCTCTCAGTTTCTGACACTGACAACAATCCCTAAGCATGATGACACTTCCACCACCATGCTTTATTATTGAAATGGTATTGCACAGGTGATGAGTAATGCCTGGTTTCCTCTAGACATGATGCTAATCTCAGTTTTATTACAGCAGAGGATCTTATTTTCTACAGTCAGAGAGTCCTTTAAGTGTTCTTTTGAAAATTTCAAGTGGGCTTCCACATATCTTTTATTGAGGGGAGGCTGGACACTGTCATAAAGTCTAGATTGGTGGTGTGTTCAAGTGATGGTTGTTCTAGTCAAAGTTTCTCCAATTTCCACACAGGTTCTGTGGAGCTCATCGGGTTCTTGGTCACCTCTCTTACCATGGCCCTTCTTCCATGATTCCTTATTTTGGCAGGGTGGGCAACTCTAAAAAGAGTTGTAGTTGTTTCAAATCTGTTCCGCTTTAAGAATTATGGAGGCCACTGTATTCTTGGACTTCAGTGCTGAACTATTTTTTAACTAAATCTCTGCCTCAACACAATCCCATCTCTCAGCTCTGCAGAAAAATGCTTCAACCTCATGGCTTGGTTTTTGCTCAACTGTGGGGCCTTCCATAGGCAGGTGTGTTCCTTTCCTAAGCATATCCAATTGATTGGATTGACCGGCGGTGGACTCCAAACAAAGTAAAGAAACAGTTCAACAGTTATCAATAAAGTGGGATGCACCCGAGACAAATTTCAAGGTTCAAAGCAAAGGGTCTGAATAATTGTGTTAATGGGATATTTCAGTTTGTTATGAATAATAAATTTACCAACATTTGTAAAATATTGTTTTTGCTTTGTTATTCTGGGATTTTGAGTTTTTCTTGAAGTGGGGGGGGAAATAATTTAAATGATTTTAGCACAAGGCTGCAACATACAGTAGCAAAATGTAAAAAAATTCAAGGGGTCTGAATGCTTTCTGAACGCACAGCTCACACATTTTGCTTCCAGTTTGATCAATCATCAAGAACTCAATTCTAGAAAATTTATAATGTAGTCTCTTATGTGAAGCATGGAAAATATTCAAATAATACTCCACAATTAAAGTCCTGTTCTGTGGAATGTTAACATCAGCAATCACATAAATGTCAATACTAGCAAAAAGAAGAAAACTAATCCATTTTAATTCCTGATAACTTCTCCTGAACTAGGTAAAAAGCAAAATGCAGTTTGCAAACACTGCTTTTGAGCAGATTTCAACGAGAAAATATTAAGCTGCATAGTCTAGAATATTGTGAAGGACAAATGTTTATGTATTTGTTTAATTATTTTTTTTATTTTCTTACCCTCCGAGAACTTACCAACCTCTGATTGCACTTGGGGAGGGAACGAATATTGCAGTTTGGAAAACTTCTCTAAATCTAATCAGTTATAACCAGGAATGGAGATTAGCCTGTCTTGCCTGACATTTACTCACGCACTGGAGTGTGTTCTGATTTCATCCTGCAAACAGTGAGAAATTTAACCATATAACCTTACAATGCAGAAGGTCAGATTAAATACAATGTTAGTCAGGATGAGGCATTCACAGTCAGCAGAGAATGGATTTATTTCATTCTTTTTCTGGCAATCATGTCATTCATCAATCACTTGCTTAAAGCACAGAGAGCAGAATGTAGCCTGTAGTGTCATTCCCATTCCGCCATGTTTACAATCCTAATTAACAGTAAACCTAAAAACAAAAAAAAAATAGTGTGATTTTTGAAAAGATTTTACACTCACTTAAATCATGGCTGGCATATGCAAACACCAAGTGGAAAAAATGGCCATATGTCTTCTTTTTATGCATTTCTATTAAAGAAAACAAAATGCTAGGTATATCAGCAGCCTGTACGCAAGTGTGCATTAATAAAACATCTTAAGAAAATGTAGAAAACACCTGTTTCTCACAAATATAGCATGCATATAAATTAAAACAATCTAAGAACTGGCTTCATGTTTTCCATTTATTTCACTGTTTATTTGAGGATGGGTTAGATTTTTTTTTCAAAATGTAACATAGGTTTTATTCTAGAAAGAAACAGAAATTGATTTACAGTCTATGAGCAACAAATAAAACACAACACAAAATAAAACATATCTAATTCTAAATAAAACTCAACTCTGTTCCAGTCTTCTCTGTCTCAATAAAATTTCAAAATGTCTTTTTGGGGACACCACGTTCGGTACTGAAGCCCTGTAGCCTGGGAAAAGCTTTTTAAAGACTTCTATTACTTTAAAGATATGAGAATTGCATGTTCTTTGAAATTAACCCTGTTCAGAAAGCGTATGTGCAGCATTTTAAAGTCGTATACATGACAGTATGCTTGTTTCTCTCCCACATGGAGAGAATCTTTTATGATGGCATCCAATTTTTTTATTTTTTATTTTATTGATTTTATTGTCATCATTCCAAACAAATAGATCAATTTTTACAAAAAACAGGATTGAAAACAAATCAACCCCCACCCCTGAGAAAGAAAGCATAGCCAACTGAGTAAAACTTAAAGCTAGTAAAAATAAATAAATTGAGGAGTTTAACAGGCGGATAAAGATAAATGGAGAAGAAAAAGAAATGGGAAGAGAATCTACTTCCTCAGTGCTTTAAGAGCTTATTCTAAAATGTTGTTGATTAGATCCTGCCAGGTTTTGAAAAAGTTCTGCACAGATCCTCTAAGTGGGAATTTGATTTTTTCCAATTTCAAATAGTATACAGTAATCCCTCCTCCATCACGGGGGTTGCGTTCCAGAGCCACCTGCGAAATAAGAAAATCCGTGAAGTAGAAACCATATGTTTATATGGTTATTTTTATATTGTCATGCTTGGGTCACAGATTTGCGCAGAAACACAGGAGGTTGTAGAGAGACAGGAACGTTATTCAAACACTGCAAACAAACATTTGTCTCTTTTTCAAAAGTTTAAACTGTGCTCCATGACAAGACAGAGATAACAGTTCCGTCTCACAATTAAAAGAATGCAAACATATCTTCCTCTTCAAAGGAGTGCGCGTCAGGAGCAGAGACTGTCAGAAATAGAGAGGAAAGCAAACAAATCAATAGGGCTGTTTGGCTTTTAAGTATGCGAAGCACCGCGGCACAAAGCTGTTGAAGGCGGCAGCTCACACCCCCTCTGTCAGGAGCAGACAAAGAGAGAGAGAGAGAGACAGAGAAAAACAAACAATCGAAAATCAATACGTGCCCTTCGAGCTTTTAAGTATGCGAAGCACCGTGCAGCATGTCGCTTCTGGAAGCAGCTGCACAGAAGGTAGCAACGTGAAGATAATCTTTCAGCATTTTTAGACGAGCGTCCGTATCGTCTAGGTGTGCGAACAGCCCCCCTGCTCAATCCCCCTACGTCAGGATCAGAGAAAGTCAGCGCAAGAGAGAGAGAGAGAAAAGTAAGTTGGGTAGCTTCTCAGCCATCTGCCAATAGCGTCCCTTGTATGAAATCAACTGGGCAAACCAACTGAGGAAGCATGTACCAGAAATTAAAAGAGCCATTGTCCGCAGAAATCCGCGAACCAGCAAAAAATCTGCGATATATATTTAAATATGCTTACATATAAAATCCGCGATGGAGTGAAGCCGCGAAAGGCGAAGCGTGATATAGCGAGGGATTACTGTAAAACATCAGTTACCCACTGACTTAAAAGAGGAGAGTTAGGATTCTTCCAGTTTAGCAAAATTTCCCCTTGGGATTAATAAAGTAAGTATCTATCTATCTATCTATCTATCTATCTATCTATCTATCTATCTATCTATCTATCTATCTATCTATCTATCTATCTATCTATCTATCTATCTATCTATCTAAGTCTGTGTGCCAATAGAGTAGTGAATGCAATCACAGTTTGTTTGTCCTTCTCCACTTTAAGCCCATCTGGAAGAACACCAAACACAGCTGTTAATGAGTTAGAAGGGATTGTGACACCAAGGCTGTCTGAAAGGCATTTAAAAATGTTTGTTCAGAATGATGTTAATTTGGCGCAGGCCCAAAACATGTGCCCCAGTGAAGCTGGAACTTGATTGCAACGTTTGCAGGTTGGATCTTGCCCTGGAAACATTTTGGACAGATTTAAACGAGACAGATGTGCTTGATATATAATTTTGAGTTGAATAATTGTATGCTTTGTGCATATGGAGCTCGAGTGAAGTCTCTGCATTGCTTCCTTCCACTCCTTTTCTGATATGTTGAGTGAGAGATCCTTTTCTCATTGTCCTCTTGGTTTGAAAGGGAGGGACTGTAAAATAATTTTATATATTGCAGAAATGCTGTCCTCAAAACTGAGCAATATTTTTTCCAGAGTAGAGGAAGGTGCGAGATGGATGGCATCCAGTTTTGCTATCATCCTCTTTTCCACAATAGCTTCCAGCGTGTGTTGCTGAAGGATTCCCTGATAAGTTTGTTCAGACATTATGCTTCTTTTGAGCTCAGGTTGCTTCCCCAGGAGACTGCAGCATAGAACACCACACTGGCTGCTATGGAGTTGTAGAACATTTCCAGCAGCCTTCTGCATACAGAAAAGAGCTGAGACTTCTCAGGAAGTCCAGTTTACTCTGGCCCTTCTTGTTCGGCGCCATTGTGATGTCAGACCAGTCCCGTTTGTTGTTCATTTGAACCCCCAGGTACTTGTAGCTCTGTACCACTTCCACATTGTACACTGAATGGTGACTTGTCTCAGTGGCTCCTTGGCCACTAGTTTGTTTGTCTTACTGCTGTTGAATTGCAGGTTGTTGTCCTTACATCACAACTCCACAACCTTTTTATACACTGACTCATCTCCATTATTAATGCAGCCTATGATAGACGAGTCATCTGAAAATTTCTGTAGATGGCAAGCACTGGTATTGTTGTGGAAGTCTGCAGTGTAGAGGGTAAACAGGAAGAGAGACAAGAGAGTTCCCTGTGGTGCTCCATTGTTACACACCACCATTTCTGACAAACAGTCCCTCAGCCTCACAAAGTGCTGTCTGTAGGTCAGCGTAGTCCATGATCCAGGAGATTGTGCAAGCATTAAGATTCAAAGCCTTGTGCTTTTTCTCCGTCAATGAGACAGAATGGCGTTAAAAACACTGGGAAGGTCAAAGAACATCGTCCTGACTGTGATGTGCCAACTTTGACCAAATGGGAGTAGACTCTGTGGAGCATGTAAATGAGAACTTCCTCCACACCTGTATGTTTCTGAAAGGAAAAACTGCAGATGATCCAGATGTTCTGAAACCATAGGTGGTAGCTGTTTAAGGATGAGCCCCTCAGGGGTCTTCATGATGTATAAAGTAAGAAGAACTCAGTCGATCAGTTATTCATCTCTTTGCTGTGTGGCATATTGACATGATGATAAAATTACTTGTTAATATGAAGGATTCACAGGTCTTATACTAAATATGAACTATCAAGAGGAGCACATTAAATTTTTAGTAGGTCACATTGTAGAGATGAACAAACACTTTACTGATGCTTTCTACGTGTTATGAAGATCCAAAGAAGTGTTTGTTTGCTACATGATAGAAAAAGAGTAATAGTTACATTTTTACAATATGTAAAGTGTTACCTGCACTCCTTCCTTTGCATCTCCTCCTAGCGATCAACTGAAAAAATACATTAATCTTTCCCAAAGTCAGACATATCTGCAAAAAAAGTTAAACCCGTAAAAAGACAAATATTAAAATGGTCAGCTTAACAGAAAGAAAATACACAACACAATAAAGGGAAGACCTAACCTAATTTATTTTGAGCTTATAAGATTTGAGAAACGCACAAACACAGATAGGTTATCATTTTTCTGTACAATGCCTCAGTGTTAACATTTCTCACAAATGATTACACATGTCTAGTAATCAAATTCACCACTGTACTATATTGAGGTAAACACTGGCTACTCATCATTGCCATCTTCAAGTGTCTTCCCAATCAGTGTGCTTATTGCTTCTGAACCTTCTAATCAATTTTTGATTACACCTTGTGCAGGCTCTTCTATACACAGAAATGGAGAGTGGAGAAAACAGCTGCTGCAAACTGGCTTTTCAAACTGTGATTTGTGGAACGTCAGCACTTTTTCCACTGAAGGTTCTTTGCTAGTTTTATCTGACATCAGAGACTGGACTTGTTTTTCAGCATTTGAAGGAGCACCAAACAATATCCATCAAAGAAAGTCCCCCCTTTTGTATTTTTTTCACTCAGTAAATTAATTACTGTGAATAAAATAAATAGTTAAGTGATTTGTTGAGTTTGTGACATGGGGATTGGTGCCTTAATAAAAAGGTCCTTTTCAAGTCCTTAGGTTAGCGAGACCTCCATGTTTGTCTGTAAGGCTGAGAAGTATATCAGAATGGACAGGCAAAGTTCTTGGGGTTGACCATTATTAGGACTTGATCAGCAGCCTGTACTGTCGGCATCAGCACTACTCCTACCCTAAACAGTTAACACACTGCCATGACATCACTCATCAACTAGGTAACATATGATCAGCTCCCTTGCATCATGAAGTGGCCATCTTGGACAGCCCAGAATCATAGAATTGAAAAAATATATAAAATGAAAAATGTGAAAGATAATAAATAACAAAAGTTTTCAAAAGCAGTACAAAATGTGTCCAGCTGGCTGTAGAACCCAAAAATTGCCATCTATAATTACTTGAACCACATAACAGTTGAATAGAAAGTTTAGAAAGAAGCTGCTATGTTTGTCAAATGATTCCAGGTTATGACGAAGGATAGGAGGATGCACTTCGTTTCAGATTAAGCAAATGAACCTAAAGAGTTCATATAATGGCTGTGTTTTAAATTTGAAGAACAATGATGGTAGGTGACAACTATTATTAAGTTTTCAACAAGAGTACTGGGCACAGATGAAAGTGGGTTAATGATAAATTTCACACATATATTTGGAGCTTTTTCTTCATAAAGAAGAAAATGGGTAGATGGAGCAAGTTTTCAAGAAGTGTTTTTAAAAGTAGCAACTTGGCCACCTTAAGATCTCAGCTTGTTATTTTAGAATTGTAAGGTGAACATGAATCAAGGCCATGTTCAATAGTATGGCAATTTATTTTTTAATCCATTTGAAGAAGGTTTTGACTCATTTTATCAGACTAGCTGAATCTAAGTAATCAAAATGATCCTCAGCATTAAGTTTACAGTGAACCATCTGTTAGAACGTATTTTGTAATGTATGTAGTAATAAAATGCATTAGATTTGTCATTCCAACAGATGGAAAATTACAAACATTTGTAGTAATAAAAAATATAACTACAAATGTCTCTGCAATGTCTCTGGTATATGCCATTTAGTATGGTATTTGTAAAATCAGGCATTGTGGTGCAGTGGGTAGCGCTACTGCCTCGCAGTTAGGAGACCTGGGTTTGCTTCCCGGGTCCTCCCTGGGTGGAGTTTGCATGTTCTCCCCGTGTCTGCGTGGGTTTCCTCCGGGTACTCCGGTTTCCTCCCACAGTCCAAAGACATGCAGGTTAGGTGCATTGGCGATTCTAAATTGTCCCTGGTGCATGCTTGGTGTGTGTGGGTGTGGGTGTGTGCACCCTGCGGTGAGCTGGCGCCCTGACCAGGGTTTGTTTCCTGCTTTGCACCCTGTATTGGCTGGGATTGGCTCCAGCAGACCCCCGTGACCCTGTAGTTAGGATATAGCGGGTTGGATGATGGATGGATTCGTAAAATCAAGGTTACTGTTTGTGATGTGCCATCTGTTGGAATGAAAAATACAATGCATTTTATTACTATTATTATTTTGTGACGTGTTTTCAGTTAGAATGACAGACACACAGACACTCATCTTTTTATTAAGGTGGATAACATCCTATAGTTGAACCTTTTTAAAATATTTGTACAGATTTTATTTCCCATTTTTCTCAGTATCTGACCAGCTGAACATCTTGTATATCCTGGTGAAAAGGTTGTAGCTAATTATTAATGGGATTGCTCTGATGTCACAAGGAGAGAAAAAATATTTTATAAGAGAAGCATGGAAGATTACCATCTGAAGTTTAGGTCCAGAAATCAGTACTATCTTTTGTCTAATCGTGAACCAAGAATCAAAGTCATAAACCAGAAAAAAGTAATTCATGGAACCAAAAAAAGAAACATTGTAGAATCATTAACCTGAACTTTAATTATTCATCCTCGGATACTTGCAGAAATACTTCACCTAAAATCTTCCAAGTTACTGACCCCATGTAGTTTGTAGTGATGACCAAGAAAATTCCTAATGTTGTGTTTTAATGCAGAACAGAGATAAAAACATTTCTGATACTATATAAGTTTAAGGTCACCAAAATTGGACAAGAGCAATTCAGCATCAAAATATCCATAACAAAATCTCATATTACCCAGGCCACATAGTTCACATGGTAAGTCATCTAGTCATATGCTTACAACATCCCAAACACATGTATTTTTACTAAAATATTCTTAAATAAGTCACTTCTGGAAAGCAACCTTGTCAACAAAAACAGAAAATGCTCAGATGCATTTGAATTCTAATACTGTGTTCCTGCCACAGTCCAAAGACAAGGAGGTTAGATGAATTGGCTTTGCTAAATTGGTTTCTGTGTGTGTGTTCATAAAAAAGACATAACACAATTTCTAATAGAATGTAGCCCAAATACCAGACAACTGCAAACAACATCAAAAATGTTTATGAAAAAATCTCACATTACTCAGGTGTTATAATCCTCACATCAGCTGATCCAGTCATATGCTCATAACATGTAAAACATGCACATTTTTTTGCTAAAATACTAGTAAATAAAACACCAGAAAACACAAGCAGGAGGCCTCTTCACATGGGGTTTGTTATTATATTGAAAACAGGACTCTTGACCAATGAATGAAGGAGGACCTTTTTCTGAGAAAATATGAGATTACATTTTTTTCTCGGCTGCCACTACATAGGGTAAGTAATATATCTCTCCATTATAAAAGGAAATCCTGGGACGAGACTTTCTCGGAGATAATTTCAACTCCTGCAAGAGATAATTTCAGGTCCTGCGAGGTGAGACTTTTTTGCCAAGAGATTTTGACAAGTCCCGCCCTCTTCTCAAACATTTACAACCACGCCCACGATCCAATCACTTCTCATTCATGTGAATGCTATTATCAGACACAGCAGTTCCTGTAGACTTGTAGATCGTCTAATTCGTATTACTATCAGTGAAAAGTAGTGTTTCTTCCCAATAAAGAGGTATATCCGCGAGAATTAAAAGATTTGTTGTTTGCTGAAAGTGAAATCCACATATGTGAGCAGCAGTGCTCAGAGCGAAGTGCCTGGCGTGCACACAGTCCACTCACGTCTCTTTCGTGTGAATGCTATTGTCAGACACAGTTCCTGTGCTATCAGCTCCAAGCGAGGTTGGAAATAAAAGACAAAGAGTAGAAGACAATGTAGATTGTCGTAAAGAGATTCAAAAACATTGTAGCGATACACATGCAGAGCAGGTTAAAGATTATCAAAGTACTAAAATTCGAAAGTCTCAAAAAACTGATAGTAAAGATCACATTAGTGATAACTAACGGAAATCATTACTCTGTGAAATAACGGAAGAGCGAAAAGAGATTGAATATATGGACATAGGTGAAATGACAGAAGGATGTAGATATTATTTGGCATTAAACTTTAAGTCAGAGACTTGTAAATCGCCTAATTCATGTTGCTATCAGAGATAAGTAGTGTTTCTTCCCAATGAAGAGATGTATCCGTGAGAATTAAAAGATTTGTTGTTTGGTGAAAGTGAAATCCACATATGTGAGCGGCAGAGACATGAAATGGCTGGCGAGCAAAGCGAGTATAAAAAAAGACAATCTTTGAGTGGGGTATTCCATTATATGGTCACTGTGGTAATGTCACACACTGCACATCCACCGATGCTTTCTGGGAAAAATTTCTATGCAAGCCACCATGCTAATCTGTAGAAAATGGTGGTGCCCATAATAAAACAAAATTGTGTCATATAATCATGATTAAAACAAACAAAAAACTTTTTGGGAAGCTTCTAAGAAAAAAAAATTATTGTAAAAACGGAGTACCTTGAGTAGAAAAAAACTCAAACAGATGAATAGTTTGTGTAAAAGGATCTAAAAATGACACAGAAACATTAAGCAAAATACTAGTTTCATGACAAAGACTGGATAACTGAAATTTTCAAATGCATTTTCAGTAAAATTGAATTGGGTAGAAATTAGAATAGGTATTGTATAAGATGAACTTCATGGTTAACTACATAAAAAAAATCAATAAGAATAGCTTTATATAGTAAGTAAATAAAGAGCACTCGATCCTGCTTTGACAAGAATACGCCAAATGTGTATAGTGGGTGATAACAGAGAAGAGTTTATTTAACTAATGATCTCCGACTAGCCTTGTGTGAGTGTGGCTGTGAGTGAGCAGTGCCAGCAATTGACTGATGTCCCTGTCTTTAATGTATGCTGTCAAGGTAGACATTTGTCTATTACAACTCTGCACTGGGTTAAGCAAGTTTGAGAATTTTGTGTCATGATTTGCTAGATTTAATTTAAACAGGACAATTTACCAAATATAATTTCAGCAGACAACAAAAGTTCATAAAGTACAAGAAACAAAAGGAAAACACAGATGACAAAGAATGAATGGAGAACTCTTTGGCAATTTAGGAATTATTATTAAGTTTAAAATCATTGGTCTGAAATAAGTAAAATAAAAGTTTAGTAGTAAAAGCATTCAGATAAAAGTATTCAGATTCTTCTGAGCCAGTAACAAATGAAAAGTGTCTAGGTGAATGGCAGTTGAATATAAAGAAAGGAAAGATGAATGAATCTCATTAGGACCTGACACATTTAGCCGATGACCTTTTCTAGATCTGATAGCAAAAAAAAAATACAAGTCAAGTCGGTTGTGTGAGAAATGAATACATCCTAAGAAACACAAATGTTACTGAATTGTGTTTAACTTATCTTACTTTGTAAACACCTGAAAATCTTAAAGTGCATTGACAAAACATTTCCATCAAATATCTTTCAAAGGCAACAGTAGATGTCAGCCCAAGGAAAGTGAAATGTTTGACAGACAAACTATGTAATGGTTATGTATATTACGTATATTACATTTATATCATATGGTACCTTAGAGTTTTCTTGTGAAATATTAAAAAAGCTGAAAATGTAAATGAAGAAACAGCCAAATCTTATTGCAGCCATTGACGGCTAGAAAGCCTTTGCTTGCCTGTGCATATTATTTTTGCAGCAGTCTTTAATACAAAAGCATTAAAAGAATTAAACTTTGTCCTTTCTGAATAAACAGATAGAAATTTACTATATAATGGATAGATAAATAGATAGATGATCAAGATACCATTAAATTTATAACACTAGCCAAGGCATTACTAGTGTTTATAATGGCTATTACTGTCCAAAATGGCTGAAACAGTATAATGGTATCTATATATTAAAAATTATCAATTTCTATCAAAACCAAGAAAACTACTGGATGACCCCAAACTTTTGAATGGCAGATTTAATATTTTAGATCAGTATATAAATATTGGTTTGTCGCAGTTTAAATCAATAGATGTTGATTTGTTATGTACAACATTTAATCTAGTTCCAAAAGGGAAATATTTACTGCATTTTGGTTGTCTTTTTTTAGATATGCTTGCATATAATGCGCTAAGCACCTGCTGTAATAGCCCATGTCTACCTGTCTGTTCACAAGAAAAAACTCGTATCCATGGACCAATTTTGTCGAAATGTGGCATGCTTATTCTTCAAAGAAATTTCAAAATTTCCCATTGAAAAGCATTGTCGAATTTGTGAACTCAACTGCCATCTACAATATAAGGAACACTGTGTTCGACTTCGGCTACAAATCAGTTTATGTATCAATTTTATCTTGACAGCATTTACACCAACTTGTAAATTTTCATAAATGTTACTGTTTTTCACCTACAATAGCTACTGGCTGCAAACAGATCCACAGTACATGTTACACCAGTAGACTGTGTGTGCAGATAGGAAGCCTCTGTCACTGTCGGATTCAGTGCGAGCAGCTTGAGCGGCAACAGAAAAGAAGCAGCGCATCAGCACCTCAGTCCTATGAAAGCTTTAAATAATAACAGGTAAGCTAAATGATCCTCTTAACTGTGAAAGTATATAATGCAAAGAAGGAAGACAAAATATTATATGTTTATATTTACATATATATAAAGCAGTGTGTCAAGAGTAAATAAACATTTACTCAGTATTATCTTTACTCTAAACCAACCTCACATCTCCATCATCTACAGGGCCCAGTTGTTCAAACTATTTAATCGGGATAAAAATGATCTGGATTTTGAAATCCCTTGTTTTACTATCCAGGATCTGGTAATTCATTTTACTTTCATGCTGGTTTTTCAAAGCAACACTAGATTGGATCACTGTTATCCAGATACAGAATATTCAGGATTACCAAATCCGGTTTACTAGTGCTTTAAATGGAACCCACAGTGTAGCCTACTGGCTATGTAAAGAACAACAGCCGGACCAAAAATACCAGTAGCCAAATAGCCATCGTGTGTGTTACTTGGAAGAAACAGAAAACACCACAATAAACAAATATTTTTCCATTTCATTTATAAACAGCCAGATTCCATTTCAATCTCAGAAGAATAAATGAATGAATGACTGAAAGAATGAAATATTTCCCCACATATGCACTGTGGTTATTTTTATATAACTGTAAAACAAAAACGTCCAATAGTCAACAAAATAAAGAACATTTACAGTTCCTCGTTGGTACAGAGACCAGCTCTTTCAATTTCTGCTTTTAGAAGCTGGATTTCCATTCTGACTTTAGTTTGTTGTAGTTGGGTACGGAGGAGTTGTTCCTTTGCAAGAAGAATCTGCACTTCTGCTCTTTCAGTTTCTCTTGTAAGAAGCACCTCATATGCGTCACCATCCAGGTTTGGAGAATGCTTACGCTTTCTTTTTAAAGGTTCTGTGACAACAGCTAGCTCTATCTGTGAGGATCCAACTTCTTCCTCAACCACTTGACTGAGATTGAGGACAAATATTTCCTCTTCATTAGGAGAACCATGCCCACCCTCCTCTGTAACTGTGGTCTCACCATCGACTTCAACACCATCAATTCCATGCAGAGCTTCTGATTTGTCACCACCAATTATGTCAAGGACAATGTCAGTGTACTCAACCCTCTTGAAAGGTTTATTACCCATTGTGGGGTTTTTGGCCTCTGCAAGGTCCTTTGTTGCCTTGGCTTTAAGGTTCTTCCATCTTAATATGACTTGTTTTGTGGTCCTTTTCTGACCAGCCCCTATAGCATTCACATTCTTGGTCCTCCCAAATGTTCTGTTCGCATTTCTTGGTCACTTCTCTCCCCTTTAATGAACTGAAGTGTCCTACTATGGAGGAATAATGGCACCTAACACCCTCCAACAGTGCATGGTTTTCTGCCACTGTGAAATTAGGCCCTTTTGAGTCCATGGTTCCATCTCTTTTGTGTAGCTAACACTGATTTCATAGGCCCTGTGCTTGATTGGGGTAATTCAACACATGACAAACCAGTCAGCTTGTTGTTGCTTAATTGGTGTGTGACCAAATAAAATCACCAATTTCTTACACACCTCGGTCATATGTTTACAGAGGCATTGGCATGGCAGGTGTTGTTCATCGCTACCACAGGTTGGGAAGTAGAAAATACCGTGAAAGAATGTATGCTGAGCATGCCAAACCACTTGCGCAATACACTACAGTGGAACTGTATGCCCGTTTTCGCTTTGGGAGGGATGATATCAAGTACATTGCAGACCTTGTCAGGCCAAAGTTACAGAACAAAACCAAAAGGAGTCATGCTCTGTCTGTGGAGGAACAGTGCCTAATTGCACTGCGCTTTTATGCCTCTGGGACTTTCTACCAGGTTTTTGGTGACAATATGGGAGTGGACAAATCAATTGTTAGTAATGTGGTGAAAGCTGTCTCAGTTGAATTGGCCAGTCTGGTCAGTGAATTTGTCTAATTTCCCAAGGATGACCAGATGGCGCAAACTAAGCAAAGTTTCTTTCTTTTGGGGAACATGCCTAATGCTATTGGTGTTATTGATTGTACTCATGTGCACATACAAGCGCCTCATGAAAGGGAGTACGCCAATAATTTAATTAAAGTTACTACTTTAGATGAACAATGTATTAAAACTGTAAAAACAGATCATAGATTAAACAAAAAATACACACAGAGCGGCGCTAATAAAAATAACTTAATTCCGGTTCCCTATATCAATAACGCACATAGTATTCATCTCTGCTCCTCCGAAACATTGAATATGGCACTATTAAATATTAGAGCTTTAACTAACAAGACGTTTTTTATCAACGACATTATTAGTGAAAAAAAAATAGATTTTATTGCACTAAGTGAAACGTGGCTTAGCTCAGATGGCGCAGCTGTTTTAATCGAATCTGTGCCTCCGGATTACAGTTTTACTCGTGCTGATCGCCAAGGAAAGAGAGGTGGAGGACTAGCAAACATTTACTCTAGCAGGTTAAAATGTAAAAATATCAGTTTTGGTAAGTTCAAGTCTTTTGAGTATCTCGCCATTGTTATTCAGGGAGATTCTCACGTTCTAGTATTATCCGTGTATAGACCTCCTAAATTCAACGCGTCTTTCTTTGAGGAATTCTCTGACTTGATGTCAATCTTAATTACGAACTATGACGCACTCTTAATAGTCGGCGACTTTAATTTTCATGTAGATAATCAATGTGACCAAAAAGTAAAAGAATTTATGAACCTCCTGGACTTTTTTGATTTGAGACAGCTCGTTAATCAGCCTACACATAAAGCAGGTCATACGTTAGACTTAGTAATTACTAAAGGACTAAAAGTTGATATAAAGCAGGTCATTGATACGGGTCTTTCAGACCATTTTCTTCTACTTTTTAATATAGAAATAATGATAGAAAACACTCATGAGAAGCATATTGTTAAAAAACGCTTCTTTGACTCATCAGCAACTTTAAAACTTACAAACATTCTAACCAATCAGTCCGTTTATAGTGCCAACTATAATAGCGAGGAGAATGTAAATAGTAAGGTGGAAAGATTTAATACTAAAGTGAGGGCTGCTGTTGACATAGTTGCACCTGAAAAGACAGTTAAAAAATCTTCTAGCATTGTTATACCTTGGAAGACCCAAAGAGTGTCTGATTTAAAGAGAACATGCCGTAGAGCTGAGCGTAAATGGAGGAAGACTAAACTAACTATTGACTATGAGATATTAAAAGTTAAAATAACAGAATACAATAACACAGTCCGTCTTGAGAGGCGCTGCTATTTCTCTAAGATTATAAATAACAATGCTAGTAATCCCAGAGTCTTATTTTCGACAATTGATCATCTGTTAAACCCAGGTAACTCAAAGGAATGCCTCCTAAGTACTTCCAGTAAAACCTGTGAGGCTATCGCTGTATTTTTCAATCAAAAAATTAATGATATTAGAAATAACATAGTATATCTCCCCAACACTAAGGATCCCCCGAAACCCCAGTACTCCATAATAAATAAATTAGAGTCTTTCACTAGGATAGATTTACCTGATTTACATAAAATAATTTCTCAAATGAAACCATCCACCTGTGCCCTTGACCCAATACCAACAAATTTTTTCAAAGAAGTATCGGGTGTGCTTATTGATAATGTTCTTGACATAGTAAATTCGTCATTAGATACGGGGGTCTTCCCAGACTGTCTTAAGACTGCGGTAGTTAAACCCCTACTTAAGAAAAATAATCTCGACCCCTCTGCTCTTGAAAATTATAGACCCATCTCTAACCTGCCTTTCTTAAGTAAAATTGTAGAGAAGGCAGTCATTATGCAGTTAAATGAGCACCTCAATAAACATGCTATTCTTGATAAATTTCAGTCAGGTTTTAGAACAAATCACAGCACAGAAACTGCACTCGTTAAAGTAGTAAATGACTTGCGGGTAAATGCAGACAGAGGCCATTTATCTGTTCTCATCCTCTTAGATTTGAGTGCCGCATTTGACACTATTGATCATAATATTCTTAAGAATCGCCTTAGTCAATGGGTGGGCCTCTCTGGCAGTGTCTTAAACTGGTTTGAATCCTACCTGGCAGGGAGAAAATTCTTTGTTAGTTGTGGTAATTATAACTCAAAGACACATGATATTCTATATGGTGTTCCACAAGGCTCTATCCTGGGTCCGCTGCTCTTCTCAATCTACATGCTTCCATTAGGTCAGATTATCTCGGGACATAACGTGAGCTACCACAGCTATGCTGATGACACACAGCTGTATTTATCAATAGCACCTGATGACCCCAAATCTCTTGATTCGCTAACACAATGTCTAACCTGTATCTCAGAATGGATGAATAGTAACTTCCTCAAATTAAATAAAGAAAAAACCGAAATCTTAGTGATTGGCAATAATGGATACAATGAGGCTATTAGAAATAAACTGGATGCATTAGGATTAAAAGTCAAATCGGAGGTAAAAAGCTTAGGGGTAACCGTTGATTGTAATCTGAATTTTAAATCGCATATTAATAAAATCACTAGGACAGCATTTTTTCACCTAAGGAACATAGCAAAAGTTAGACCTCTTATATCATCGAAAGATGCAGAGAAATTAGTTCATGCGTTTGTCTTTAGTCGGCTAGATTACTGTAATGCACTTCTCTCAGGACTACCCAAAAAAGACATCAATCGTTTGCAGTTAGTGCAGAATGCAGCTGCTAGAATCCTTACCAGGAAAAGAAAATCCGAACACATTTCTCCAGTTTTGATGTCACTACACTGGTTACCTGTGTCATTCAGAATTGACTTTAAAATTCTGCTTATGGTTTATAAAGCTTTAAATAATCTCGCCCCGTCTTATATATCGGAATGTCTGACACCTTATATTCCAAATCGCAACCTCAGATCCTCAACTGAGTGTCTCCTTAGAATTCCAAGAGCAAAACTTAAAAGAAGTGGTGAGGCGGCCTTCTGCTGTTATGCACCTAAAATCTGGAATAGCCTGCCAGTAGGAATTCGCCAGGCTAATACAGTGGAGCACTTTAAAAAACTACTGAAAACACATTACTTTAACATGGCCTTCTCATAACTTCACTGTAATTTAATCCTGACACTCTGTATATCCAATTCATTATAATAACTATTCATTCAAAATTTGTACTAACCCCTACTCTCTCTTCTGTTTCCTTTTCCGGTGTCCTATTGGTGGTGGCTTGTGCCACCACCATCTACCCAAAGCACCATGATGTTCCAACAATGATGGATGGATTAAAAGCCAGAAGTCTGTATAACCATCAGCATAAAGTGACTCCGTGAGAACCCTAACTACAAAGAGGACTATTTCATTTATGTTAGGTAGAATGCCCAAAGGGGACTGGGCGGTCTCGTGGCCTGGAACAACTACAGATTTTATTTTTTTCTCCAGCCTTCTGGAGTTTTTTTTTGTTTTTTCTGTCCACCCTGGCCATCGGACCTTACTCCTTTTTATGTTAACTAAGGTTGTCTTATTTTAATTTCTTATTTGTCTTTTATTCTTCTTTTCTTCATTATGTAAAGCACTTTGAGCTACTTTTTGTATGAAAATGTGCTATATAAATAAATGTTGTTGTTGTTGTATGTGAACAGAAAATGGAGGCACAGCATCAATGTCCAACTTGTGGCCAACGCTGACCTCATCATCACAAACTGTGTTGTCAAGTGGCCAGGGTCTGTCCATGATGCACGTATCCTGAGGGAGAGCGCACTATACAGAAAGCTCCAGTCCAACCGACCAAATGGCATAATATTGGGAGACAGTGCATATCCACTCCTACCATGGCTGATGACCCCTTTTCCAGTTGCAAACAACCCTGAGCAGGCAGGCTTCAACTTTGCACAATGCAAAACAAGATGCGCAATTGAGCGCTTAAATGGAGTCCTGAAGAGGCGCTTTGCATGCCTTAACTACTTGCGGGTGGAACCCAAGGTGGTATGCAATATAATACTAGTCTGTATTGTCTTGCATAACATTGCCACCAGGCGTAATAGATAGATAGATAGATAGATAGATAGATAGATAGATAGATAGATAGATAGATAGATAGATAGATAGATAGATAGATAGATAGATAGATAGATACTTTATTAACCCCTATGGGAAATTCACATTATCCAGCAGCAGCATACTGATACAATAAATAATTTTAAATTAAAGATTGATAATAATAATAATGCAGGTGAAAAAACAGACAATAACTTTGTATAATGTTAAATGTTAACGTTTATCCCGGGTGGAATTGAAGAGTCGCATAGTTTGGGGGAGGAACGATCTTCTCAATCTGTCAGTGGAGCAGGACGGTGACAGCAGTCTGTCGCTGAAGCTGCTGCTCTGTCTGGAGATGATACTATTTAGTGGATGCAGTGGATTCTCCATAATTGATAGGAGCCTGCTGAGCCCCCTTCGCTCTGCCACAGATGTCAAACTGTCCAGCTCCATGCCAACAACAGAGCCTGCCTTCCTCACCAGTTTGTCCAGACGTGAGGCGTCTTTCTTCTTAATGCTGCCTCCCCAGCACACCACCGCGTAGAAGAGGGCGCTCGCCACAACTGTCTGATAGAACATCTGCAGCATCTTATTGCAGATGTTGAAGGACGCCAGCCTTCTAAGGAAGTAAATGTTCCTCTTGATGACATATATGATGGACCTGAGCCTGATGAAGTGCAACCAGAGCAACCTCCAATGTTCGCTCCAAATGAGGGCCAGACTGGACGTGTGATCAGGGATGCAATTGTAAGACATTACTTCTGACTGATGACTTGAGTAATAGTAATTGTCATTTTCATTAAAATACAATGGACAGTAGAGCTTTTTGAGCTTTGAGATTTTGTTTGAGTACTGATATTTCACAGGGATTTTTTTTCCTTTGACTATACCAAAAGGCTTCATGTCTTATTCCCTACTTTATTTACATTGTCACTGTCCTAGTTCAACAATTGTACAAACTATAAATAGGTGTATACATCACCTGCAAACATAGCTTTTTTGATCAATTTTCAAGTTTTATTTTATTGTGTGCCAGAAATACACACTGAATCCACCTCTGTGTTGGGATCAGGATTATCCTGATTTTTGGGATCAAATGTGTCCCAATTCAAAAGACTGTTTGATCCTGATTAAAACTGAGATTGGATTAGGTGATCTGATCTGATTCCAGAATCCCTCTTTTCCCTTTGAACAACCCATTTTCAAGATTCAATCCAATCTGTTATCCCAAATCCCATTGGATTACTTTTGAACATCTGGGCCCAGATTACAATGATTAACTATTTCACTGACGCCATAAATTACTTGGGTGACCAGAAGTCCTAGTGACAGTGCCAGTATAACTGAAATATATCAAAATTTCCCAGTTTTAACAGGCTATCCATCTAATAAAGTTTTTTAGTGATGGAAACATTGTCACAATACATTGACAACAGTTCACACAAAACTACAAGGGTGCAAATCCCACTTAATTAGGAAAACCCATGTTATATTTTAACAGCATCACAAGGAGGACCAAAAAGCTCATAAAAGCAGACAGTATATTACCATTTAATTGTTTTCACTTCAAGCACTGTGTGCAATCATACAGGATGTGTTTATTTTTTTTCTCAGTGCCCTGATCCCTCTCTCATGATGATTAGATACATTAAACAAAGAAGGCTTCATGTGTGGGCCTACATGCTGCACAAAGTTTCCAAGTTTTGAACTTTGAAAATCTGGTCACACTATAATTTACCATATGAGTGCCACATTCAGCTGGTATCCATAATGTTCAGTCGCTGTAATAAAGTTTGTTTTTCACTTCTGTTATCCCCTAATGTTTGCTATAATTGAATACCCTTGCCAAATATGAAAATTACAATGGCCAGATATGTTTAATCAAAAAAAGGAATTGCAAAAATGTTTTTTTTCAGGTTATGTTAATTGGCAAGTGCAAACTGTCACTGTGTGTGACTATGGTGTGAGTGTGTGTTAGTGTGCATGTCTGACTGAGAGTGATCTCTGTGATGGACCAGAGTCCTGTCCAGTCCTGTATTCTGCCTTTTACCCAATCCTGGCTGAAACGGATTGAGAAGGTTCAAGAACTCAGCTAGTGAACATTTTCAAACAACATCTTTACAAAGTAGAAGATGGAAAGAGTGAATCCTGTCAACGATAATAGACTTTAATAGATGACCAACAAAAGCCTTTCTTACCCATGTTAAACATTTATAATTATGTTAGGCAAAACATCAAAGGCAATCTTTTCTAGCTAGCCATTTCTAGCCATTTATGATACCAGCATTGGAGAGATAAAAGCTTGTTACTTATCATTGCATTATAATCATCTTTCCTTGTCAGCACATACAGTATACTTCAATTAGTTAGCAATAACAAAACAACAAAGGCAAGCACATTCTTCTTTTTCGCAATAAAATTATTTATCTTTCTCACTGTCGAGAGTCTTCTGCTAGTGCAAATTATTAATTCCTTCACATGATTAGTAGGAGTAGAGATTTTTTAATTACTTTCGATTCCCCTATGGTTTCTGAATTTAAGCAATTAATTTTAGTTGTAAAAAGACATTACTGTCTCCGAAGTCCTTAAACCTGTTGAGGTAGTCCTGCAACAAGTCATAGTTAAATATAGCTGTTTTAACAGTCTATCTTTCTGATAGGATTTTTGAGTCAACACACTACTTAATGTTAAGTGCCTTCCTCACTTCACAAAATTTCATAATGACTTTTTTCATAGCTGTCTGCACTTTATTAGTACCAATTCAAGCTTGTTTTTTATGACATTTTCATATAGCACAAGCCATGTGATTATTCTCTCAGCTTAGTCCTGTTGTCGAGGCACCCTTTATAAACTGATGTTTAAATGGCAATTCTAATATATTTTATCTTTTCATAGTATTGCATATAATATTAACACTAAACATTTTATTTTCATTTCCTTACAAAATTTATTGGCTTGGCTTTATAAACTCTCGTTTTTTATGATGGTTTTCACTGCAGAGCCACACATTAACAATATGACAGGCTTAGCCTGGACATCTGAGCTGGTAAAGACAAGCAGTATACACACTTCTGAGTCAGGTAAGGACTTGGGCCCCACCATTTGCCTCCCACTCATGTGTTATTTGCTCCTGCCCCACCATTTGCCTCCCACTCATGTGTTATTTGCTCCTGCCCCACCCACCCATCCATCCATCCTCTTACGTTTATCCGAGATCGGGTCACGGGGGCAGCAGCTTGAGCAGAGATGCCCAGACTTCCCTCTCCCCGGCCACTTCTACTAGCTCTTCCGGGAGAATCCCGAGGCGTTCCCAGGCCAGCCGAGAGACATAGTCCCTCCAGTGTGTCCTGGGTCTTCCCCGGGGCCTCCTCCCGGTTAGACGTGCCCGGAACACCTCACCAGGGAGGCGTCCAGGAGGCATCCTGATCACATCCCCGAGCCACCTCATCTGACTCCTCTCGATGCTGAGGAGCAGCGGCTCTACTCTGAGCTCCTTCCGGATGACCGAGCTTCTCACCCTATCTTTAAGGGAAAGCCCAGACACCCTGCAGAGAAGACTCATTTCATCCGCTTGTATTCACGATCTCGTTCTTTCGGTCACTACCCATAGCTCATGACCATAGGTGAGGGTAGGAACGTAGATAGACCGGTAAATTGAGAGCTTTGCCTTATGGTTCAGCTGCTTTTCAACCACGACAGACCAATGCAGAGCCCGCATTACTGTGGATGCCGCACCAATCCACCTGTCGATCTCCCGCTCCATTCTTCCCTCACTCGTGAACAAGACCCTGAGATGCTTGAACTCCTCCACTTGGGGCAGGATCTCGCTCCCAACCTTGAGAGGGCACTCTACCCTTTTCCGGCTGAGGACCATGGTCTCGGATTTGGGGGTGCTAATTTCCATCCCAGCTGATTCACACTCGGCTGTGAACCGATCCAGAGAGAGATGAAGATCACGGTCTGATGACAACAACATCTTCAAAAAGCAGTGACCCAATCCTGAGCCCACCAAACCGGACCCCCTCAACGCCCTGGCTGTGCCTAGAAATTCTATCCATAAAAGTTATGAACAGAATCGGTGACAAAGGGCAGCCCTGGCAGAGTCCAACTCTCATCGGAAATGGGTTTGACTTACTGCCGGCAATGAGGACCAAACTCTGACACCAGTTTTACAGGGACCGAACAGCCCTTATCAGGGGGTCCGGTACCCCATAATCCCTGAGCACCCCCCACAGGAATCTTCAAGGGACACGGTCGAATGCCTTTTCCAAGTCCACAAAACACATGTAGACTGGTTGGGCAAACTCCGGACCCTGCCAAGGGTGTAGAGCTGGTCCACTGTTCCGTGACCAGGACGAAAACCACACTGTTCCTCCTGAATCGGAGGTTCGACTATCCGAAGGACCCTCCTCTCCAGAACCCTCAAATAGACTTTTGCAGGGAGGCTGAGGAGTGTGATCCCTCTGTTCTGGAACACACTCTCCGGTCCCCTTTCATAAAGAGGGGGACCACCACCCCGGTCTGCCAATCCAGAAGCACTGTCCTTGATGTCCATGAGATGTTGCAGTTTATTTATTTATTATTTATTTATTTATTAAATGGCCTGACAGTCAAATATAGGATGAGCTAGAAAAATATAGAAGTGGAGCAGTGCCTATAAACAATGCTTAGGTGTTGTGCTAGTAGCATTTGGGAAAATGTCTAGCATCATTTCTTTTTGGTAAAATAAAAGGAACTTTACTTCCACAAATAGCCATTTCATCATTTTAAATGGTTAGCTTGTATTCAATATTACTAAAATTTAAAAAACATAGTGTGCTGAAAGAGACAAAACCATGCAACACACATACATAAATATGAAAATAAAATTAACTGTCGCAATTACACAGAAACCCATTTAATACAAATTCCACAGATCAGTGCAGTGACCAATCTTTCAATGTAATAAGTAAAGTTACACGTGCATAAACTGGAGTTAGGGTAGGGTGGAAGATCTTGTTGAGGAGCCAATATATAACCCGACACACCTGGCTCTGATGCTCTACAAACTTTTTCCAGATGGTAAAAGAATGAAGAATCTGTGAGAGGTGTGAGGTGGGATCTACACAATGCAGCAATGCTTACAGACACAGCATTTGGACAATGTCTTTTCCAGAGAAAGGAGAGACACCTTGATAATATTCTCTGCTGACCTCACTATTTTCTGTAGTCTCTTGGGTTCAGACATGCTGCAATTTCCATACCAGACCGTAATGCAGTTGGTCAGAATAATCTCAGTGGTGCCACTGTAAAACACGATGAGAATAGGAGACAGGGGCTGCTAGCTTCAGTGGCAACAAAAACTATAGTCTCTGCCGGGCCTTTTTCATTAAGGAAGTGTTATTGTTTGTCCAAATAAGGTCCTCAGATATGTTCACACCAAGAAACTTGGCACTGACTGAGTGCTGAGTAGTTGCAGGTCACCTAAGTGAGACTTTTCAGTTGCAGGGACATTTTCCTTGTGTTATTTGTATTTGAACCTTACAGCTGTTCTTAATATTCATCCTTTTTCTAGAGACAGTTGATTTGGTACTCAAAAGAGTACCTTCTCAATGATGGTCCTTTGAAAAAACTTTAGCATTCATTTAGGTAATAAAGGAGATGAATGATGTAATGTGATTACGAGAAAAAGCCAGCCTGATCTGAAACTGAACAAACTGTTATTGGATTTCTGTTCCAGTCATGAATTGTCAGTAACAATCAAACATCTTAGCGAACTAGGCTTCTCACAAGTATACTTGATATCAGATTTCCTTTTGTCAAATGTCAATGATCCACTGTGTAGATGTGATCATGTGATCTAAGAATTTATGCTCTGACTATTCAGGTAATGTTAATTAAATAATGTTCTCTTAATTTATATTTAAGTCATAATTTGTATTTATTTTGTTACCAAATTAAATTCATTAAGGGCTACTGAACAACCATAGTTGAGTTGCCAGTGAAAATGAGTGTTGCCAACCAATTCTATGTTATCTACACAAACTCTGGAGCAATGCATTATTATCTCATGACCAAAAAAATTTATTTTAATGCAAGAAGTTGAGCTCCTGGAGGAAACATTGACTTATATAGGAAAAGCATAATTTTCCATGGAAGGCAATACACCCTGTCCTTCAAATACTTTTCCCACAACAATGAAATAGTAATTTTATCCATACATACCACTTGCGCTTCAAAACAGATTATCCACCTAAAGCTAAGCATATTTGGACGTAGCCAATACTTGGATGGGAGACCAGCTAGGAAAAGCTTGGGTTGTCGCTGGAAGAGGTGTTGGTGAGACCACCAGGGGGCACATAGTCTGTGGTCTGTGTGTGGATCCCAAAGCCCCAGTAGAGTGACAGGTACACTGTGCTGTAAGTATGGTGCTGTCCTTTGGATCAGACATAAAACTGAGTACCTGACTCTCTATGGTCATCACAAATCCCTGGGCATCTTTCAAAAAGTGTAGGGTGTTTACCGACACCCAGGCGAAAGTGCCCAACACGGCCTCGTCCATTCTTGCTCCCTAATCATCTCTTATGTCTAATTGGCTATCTCTCTCTCACCTCTTCACCATCTAATAGCTAATGTATGGTGAGCATACTGGTGCAAAAATGGCTGCTGTTGCATCATCCAGGTGGACGCTACACATTGGTGGTGGTTGAAGTGACTCCCCACTCACTATGTAAAGTGTTCTGAGTTGCAAGAAAAGCGCTATATAAATGGAAATTATTATTATTAGTAATAGTAGTATTATATGTTAATATCTTCTATCTTAAAACTTTCCTTCAATTATATTATTTATCAAAGAATAACTAGAAATTGTTGATGTAATTTTAAGTATAGTATTTGTTTTTTCTGGAAAAATATATTTAATACGGCAGATACCTGATAAACATAATGCTTATTTCATTTTGCAGGATTGTGCCATTGGTAAAGGAAGAACACATTTATGTTATCTTAAAAAAATCAATTTCTCTTGCCCTTTTATGTCTGAATCTGTTTCTTCCATAAAAATGACATAACTGTCAAAGTTATAGACACACCTGTCAGAAGATAAACGAAAAAATGACAAGAAACCTTTCAGTTTTCTACCTTGTAATGTTCTGCTTATTCCTGAGAATGTCGGTTTCTTGTTTATGTTTTTCAGTAGCTTTGCACACCTTTAATAATACAATAAATCTTTAGTCATCTGAAAAAGTCTCCTAATTAAAAGATGTACAGAACAAAGCAGTGTATGTCACAAAACTGAAAAACTGAAAATTGAATGCTAGGTTGTACAATGAAGGGGGCACGGCTGGACTATCCCCCTGTATACACCTTCTTCCATGGTATGAGTAACTGCAGTAAAATTAAATATCTGGATACTCTAGGGGTTCTATTAAATTCAACATAGCAGAACAACAAAAATCTCATTTTTTATTCCATATATCTCCTGATGATGCTCTGATACAAGCTCTGGCAAAATAAAAGAATTATTATTCTAAGAATGGAAGCTACAACAAAAATCAGTGGAAGAACAATGAATTTTAGATATGCCAAAGACAATAGTGTGATAGATGAAATTAAGAAAGATTTGAAAAATGTCATGATAAAAAAATAAAGTACAAATGACTGCAATTGGGTAAATGTATCTTACTATCTCATTATTATATACAGTACTACAGTGCCCTCCAAAATGTTTTGGACAAAGATACCTTTTTTTGTGGGACAAAGATTTTGGGTATTAAATAAAAGACATTAGACGTGTTTTAAGTAAAAATGGTTAAAAAGTAACGATTTACACAGATGCAAACTGCAGTCTCAAATGTAGAAAATATCTATTCAGATTGGATAACAATATCCTATTATGCAGTATTTCATTTGAAAAAAGTTCAATTAACTAAAAAGTGAATAGACGCCACGAGACAACTGAACAAGAATAAGAAGGCGGGAGAAAGAGAGAGAATATATGGCATAGGAGTATGATTTATTTAGTTAATAAAACAATAAAAGGAAAAAAAAAATCTTGTTACTAAGATAAATTCATTCAAATCAATGTGTATAAACTGAAATGCTGGAAAAATTTCACTGCACACTAAACGAACCCTGGAAAAACATAAGCAGTATTAGTAGAGATCAAATCTGGTTTTGTGCTAGATTAATCAGAAATTAAAATAATTTGGTCAATCACAAAAAAGCATTCCTGCAAGGTTATACAAATAAAAGAATCAAGATTTGAAGTAAACAAGAAATCCGATTTATGAGTAATGTTAGGGAAAGATCATCGTTATCAATGACTCTAAGAAGGACACCATTATTACAACAACCCTGAGGCACCCCTTCCTTATGAACACCTCAGTTCATCTTGACAAGGCAGAAAAATATAACAAAATAACAATCTTCATTTGCATAACACCATTAAGAAAAACATCAGTTTGCACCAATCAGCATAGACATAAATGGTATAATTTTAGAACAACTATATCATTGTATATCTAAAGATCTCAAAATAGTTAAACAGATTAAAAGTCTTTGTTTCAAATCTATACCTAAAGAAGGATTTTGCATATATAATGCCACAGTTAAGAAATTAAAATGTCATATGAGCTCCTCTCCATAATAAATTTACTGGAAACAAATGGTACAGTATGTCATAGTTACGTAGACAAGCACAGGCTTGAGCTCTTTAGAAATTCACAAAGAAAGCTTTTCCCAAATAGTACCAATACGGAAAATATAGAAATTAAACTTCAAAACAAGAAAAAGACACAAGACCAATGATATTTTTGGCATGGAAATCCTGCTGGGACCCTACCTCACCTGATTTTTTCCCTTATTAATGTTAACATTAACTTACCTAACTAATAATATCTACCCTTCCTTTGCTAATAAAAAGCAAAACATGCAAGTTCATTTACCTGTCCATGTCACTAAAAGTCAATCAAATAATAAGGTGCTGGACAACTGTCTGTCTCAATTGTAGTCACATTATTGTGATACTCTCTGACATCATCATCATCATCTATCAAAATGTAGCCATATACATTTAAATGCTAAGTATATTGAGAGCCTCACAACCACCATCCAGCGTCACCTACTTTATCTTGATTGAATCAGATTAGGCAGTAGAAGAAAATGAATAAAGCAAACACATATAAATCCGTACAAAAGCAAAAAACAACTGCCCAATGCTGACCTGCAGTCCCATTAGCCACATTATGTCTCATGCCTTTGAAGCAGGTCAACATTTCCACAAATGATGAGATGTTGGGTAGCCCCAACTATGCAGCTAGTTTGATGCTGGAATCAGTCCTTTATTAATAGGCAATTTATTTCAGAAGCAGCTTTGTTTTCCTGCCCCCATCAAGTGATTTTCTACCATGGACATTATCTTGGATTTAACAAGTTTTATAGTTATGTTACAGTATAATAGGGTCTCACATTTCTAGTTTTGATATTTGTTCTGCTTTTAGCAGTTCCCACTGTATGGTACTTAATTTAATGTCCATATTTTGGGATTAGAACAGGTGTCTTGCCCCAGGCAATGTTATTTAAATTGTGTAGCACATCTCAAGGTAGGTCAAGACAGGTACAAACAGTAAAGATAACAGAGGAAACAGCAAGCAATATTAGATGATATGAAACCAATTAACTGCCCTGATAAAACTTTGCTATTAATGAAATTGAGAACACTATATTAATAAACGTTATATGTTTTAAATTATACTCTGTTTTTAGTTAAAGAAAAGAGTAACCAAGTCTTATTCACTTAAGTATGCAGGATTATTGTTGTAGGAAAATGCTGTCTTGCCCTAAAATAGCAGGAAAATCTTTTATATTGTGCTACGGACCATTCAGTGGACTCAGAAAGTTTTCAGAACACTTTCTGTGTTGTAGATTTCATTTTAAATGGATACATTTGCTATTGCTGGCCATCAATCTACACTCAGCAACCCAACATGACAAAGTGAGAACATGTTTTCTGAAAGGTTTGCATGATCAGTGTAAGGACACTCTATTCAGTGAATGAATATTTTTACACATGCTTGTAAAGGAAAATTAAGTATTAAAGAAAAAATGGGGATAATTACTTTTATATTTTGTAACACGCGAGTCACTGTCTTGCACGGAAGAGAAGACGATGAGTTCAAAGTTTTCAAGAAAACTAACTTTATTCCAATAAAATCAGGAACAGTCAGGATATTTATTCAGACGGGAGCTACCACTTCAGTACACACAGACACAGCAAACAAGCAGTGATGGTGCCAGGTCAGTGGCCAGGTTAGCATGTGTCGTGCATTAATCATTGGGCAACAGACGTGTTACATGGGAAGGCTGTGAACTTGCATTTGCCTTGGTGGTGCTGCAAACCCACGGTAGCCTTGGTGAAGGACAAGCAACCCTCGACAGACATGTCAATCGCATTTCTGCGTGCAACACTTTTGGGGAGGGTCTCAGAAGAGCTCAGTTTCACAATTTATTTAAATTGTCAATATGAATTTATTGAAAAAGTAGTTGATATACTGTAACAATTAAAGGACAAGCTTAGTATTTTTCAAGCCAAAGTTATTTCGTCACAACCATGGCATATATTCATTTGCCACATGAAACTATTTTTTAAAGTGAATAGTTTTTTACAAATTTAAAAAAAATACCTAGCTTCCTCTTGTGCTGCATAATGGAGGTAAAGGACACCGAGGTCCAACATGAAAACAAAAGTGTTTAAACTCTCAGAATACGTCCACTTTGAAGCAGTAAAGATAATGTGAATTCCGCTTTTCAGAGGCACGTTTGTGAAAACAAAAGTAAACTGGAAAGAGTACATTTTATCACAGATTCTTGGTACTTGAGGTAAAGATATGTTTCATGCTCTCAGTTAAATAGTTGCTTCTGGAATATTCAGCTCACATCATAAACAGAAAACTAAAGAATAATGGGAGTCATGTTTTGAATTGAAGACTGGACTCTTGACTAATGAATGAGGGGGAAGTTCAACCCATGCGGCTGTAGTTTCCTGACTATGGTGTGCACTGAATATCCCAACAGTATATACTGTATGTAATGATATTCTAACAAAAAACACACAATGTGCACATTTTTTGCATACAACTGGATAATTGATGTGAAAAAAATATCACTTATGGGTGAAGTATTCATTTAATGTGACATCAAAATGATGACAAAAAAAATAGGTGACTCTGAATTGGATTAAACAGGTTGGAGAATATAAGGTTTTGTCTCTTCATTGTCTTCAAAGCTGAGGTTGGAGTAGCTTCAGACAGCCAGTATTGACACTTACGCAGTGTTGACACTTACACATCATAGTAACAATTAAAATTTGTAATCATAAACCACAATAAAACCACCCACCCTACCACAGAACAGAGAGCTAATTAGTAATAAAAAGAGGCCCACTTTGTAATACAGCCTCTTATTGATTAAAACAGTTGTGTTTCGTAGACACACATCAAGGATCTCAGCAGACTTATTTTAGAATTACATTAGTGATTTCATTACAGAATTCTAAATAATTTTATGTTAATATTTAATATCTAATTTTAGATAATATTAAATATCATTTATTAGGATTCTTCAAATTGAGCAGTCAACTCACTAACAATGTAGTGTAAGAAATAAGGGCCAGTATATCACCAGATAATCTTCAGATAAGCTCATTTGAAATAACTCCAAAGACTGCTCGGAGAGAATTCGCAATGATCTACATCCAATACCATCTGACAGATAAGAACAAATGTTTTCCCAAAACTGCTTTAATTTTGGACAGTCCCAAAACAGATGTCTGAGTGAGGCCAAAGCTGTTGGGTGTGGTTCACAATTAGGGTCCAATCCCTGCTATACTGTATTTGAGATTTGTTTTAATTTCGAGAGTTTGTCTGGTGAACAATTTTCACTTGAAATGCAGTCTAATTTGCACAAATTGAAGAAGAATGACAGTTGTGAAATATCAAATTCCACAATATTCAATCTTCTTTATTTAGCAGCTCTTATTGGAAGCAGAGAAAGAAAACCACTTCCGTGACATGTATTTATCCCTACATTTAAAAACGTAATTTTTAAACCATAAGTGTAACAAGGACATTATTTTTGGGAAAAGCTTACTACATCTTCCAATGGTATTTAAAAATCTTGAGATACTCTGCGAAAAAAAAATGTACCAGCAAAATAGGATTAAACCTTATGGAAGATTTAGTATCATTCAAAGAAGCTTCATTCTTCCAGGATCTTCCATCATCCTCTGTGACAAATGTCAGAGTTGTCCTTGGCAGTGGTTTGAATTTTGAATCTCATGTTTCATATGCAGCCAATGTTTAATGCCATCATCTAAGAATCATCACCTATGTCCAGATCTTTTTCTCTGTATTGAAGTATCTTTACCTCTCAAGTTGATTGCTGCAGTTCTTTCTTTAATTGAATTATACATAAAGGATTATCACATCACTGCATCCTAAATTTGCTTCTAATTTTCCTAGAGTCCTGGATTTTACCACGTTCAGCCACTACATATTCTTTCAGCTGATTACACTACACTGGCTACTTGCCCATGTCAGAATAACCATCAACATTTGGCTCTTCATCTGCAAAGCTCTGGATCTTAACTCTAAGAATGCTTCTTA
This sequence comes from Erpetoichthys calabaricus, assembly GCF_900747795.2. Taxonomy (NCBI): domain Eukaryota; kingdom Metazoa; phylum Chordata; class Cladistia; order Polypteriformes; family Polypteridae; genus Erpetoichthys; species Erpetoichthys calabaricus. Next base: position 24,356,679 of record NC_041402.2, read on the forward strand.
TCTTTGCTGCCTACCCTATAAAATTTTGCAGGAAAACAACAAAACTGTATGTATGATTCTCTCCGCTCTTATTTACAATCAAAGCATTGTTTGATTATTCTAGTTTTAGAAATTCTTATAAGGAAATTTTTAGTATAACACTTGTTATAACACTGTTCATCATATTAATTTAATTAATACTGTACTTGTGGTGCAGCATTTGACAAGTTTGTGTAGATTTCTAGAAGTGCCAAACAATATAGCTCAAAAAGAAGCAGTGGAGTTAATTGTAGAACTTTTGTAGATTAATTAATATCTTTTCTGACACATTGCATCCCTCCCACCCTCTCCTTCTGTCTGGTAAAGTGCTTAGGTCAGTCAGGACCAGAAAAGCCAGATTTCAAAACAGCATTTGTCCACAATCTGTGAGATAAATGTACTTAATATCTTGACCTTAAGAGTTTTCTACACTAATTTGATGAATATTTTTAACTGTGCCTTTGTTAAGCTTGTGGCCATTTAAGGAATGGTGATTAATGCTGTCCTTAAGTTGTCCTTTTGCATTTCTATGAGTTTCATCAAATAAAAATAATAAAAATAATAATGCATTTAATTTATAGGGGCAGTTTACATTAGCAGTAAATAGTGCTACATAAAAAGTTTAAACAAAGGCAAAGTGAGATAAAAACAGAGATAAAACAGCAATAATTATAGCATTCTTGTTAATAAGCTTTCCTAAATAGAAAAGTCTTTAGCTGTTTTTTAAAACAGCCCACAATCTGCTGTGTTCTCAGGCTTTCTAGTAGGGCATTCCAGAGCCGTGGAGCAGCGACTGCAAAGGCTCGGCCTCCCATTGTACGAAGTTTGGTCACAGGGGGGTGAAGGCGGTAGGTATTTGCAAAACGGAGGTTTCTTGCAGTGGATTGTAGTATAAGGAGTTCCTTGAGATATTGTGGAGCATTTCCATGGATATACTGGTAAACAAACAGAGTTTGTATTCGATACGGAGATGGATAGGGAGCCAATGAAGTGACCGAAGGATTGGTGAAATGTGTTCATGTTTCCGCACCCTCATCAGGATTCTTGCAGCACTATTTTGAATTTGTTGTAGCTTTTGAAGGCTCTTGTTGGGTATGCTGATGAGGAGTGCATTACAATAGTCCAGTCTGGATGAGACAAAGGCATGAACCAGCTTTTCAGCATCACAGAGGAAGAAGTAGGGACAGAGTTTGGCTATGTTTCGGAGATGAAGGAATGCAATTTTACAAAGGTGATGGACATGTGTATCAAATGACAGATGGAAGTCTAACTTGACCTCAGATTTGTAACAGAAGGGGAGAGGGTAATGGTACAGTAAGAAAAGGAAATACAATTTACAGAGGAATGAAGTTGATGGGGGGTGCCAATTAAAAGAGCTTCAGTTTTGGTGCTGTTCAGCTTGAGGAAGTTCTTGGACATCCAGACCTCAATCTCCTCAAAGCAAGAGGAAAGAGTTGATGGAGGTGTAAGAGAAGTCGAATCCAGTCTCACATAGAGCTGCGTATCATCGGCATAGCAATGGAATGAAACTCCATGCATGCAGATGATGTGACCCAGGGGTACCATATAGATATTAAAGAGGGTCAGCCCAAGGACTGATCCTTGTGGGACCCCACAGGTGACAGTGTGGGTATGAGACTTAGCATCCCCCAAGGCCACATACTCAACCCTATCTGTAAGATAGGACTCAAACCACTCCAAAGCAATGCCAGAAAGTCCAATTATATAGTGAAGATGATGAAGGAGAATATTATGATCTACCGTATCAAATGCAGCTGTGAGGTCCAGGAGGATAAGGAGTGATGGAGAGACCTGAGGCCTCATGTATAAACGGTGCGTATGCACAGAAATGTTGCGTACGAATGTTTCCATGCTCAGATCGCGATGTATAAAACCTAAACTTGGCGTAAAGCCACGCACTTTTCCACCGTACCTCGTACCCTGGCGTACGCAATTTCTCCACTTGGTTTTGCAGACTGGCGGCACCCAGCGTCAAAGCAGTGCTACTGTTCCTGTGTGGTCAACCTTTCTTTCTTAGATCCACATTCCTGACGCGGCTTTATAAATACAGTACACTGAAACTAACTGCATATTGTTTATTAGTGTAATGCATCTGATTGTAATTAACCTGCAGCAATATAATGGTCCAGGGAATAGCCATAGTATTCCAAATACCATAACTGCTTTAGCGTTGTTACTCTCAATGCATCTTCTTCCTCTTTCAGCTGCTCCCGTTAAGGGTTGCCACAGCAGATCATCTTTTTCCATATAACTCTCACTGCACCACTCAGAGTATTTATATCACTGTATCTGAGTGGGGAATCACAGCAGCAGCTGATCGGAAAGAGAATTATCGGTATATAGCACGAAGCAGACGCTGCCTGAGCCACGGCAAAACATTTCAGAGACTTTCCTGTACGGACTTCGCGGTTTAGAAAAAGTTTCATCCCAAGAACTATAAACGCACTAAATCAGTCCATCAAGTGCTCCTTATAGAACTGTTTGGACTTATAAGTACAATTACCTCACTGTAAACTTGGGATACAATTATAATATTGCACAACCTGCGCCACTTTATAAAGTGCGTATTTACATATGATGACGATATCATTTTTAAGATGAAATGCAGCAAAATATGTTGATTATCTTATACAGATAAAGCTTTAACTTCATTTAAATAATCTGTATTGTTAATAATTAAACATGTGAGGACACGGTGCCGCAGCGCTAGCTAGTTCACGGATAGCTCCTGCCTTGCACTGTGTTATTGCTGGTGCTGACGTGACACTGGAAGGATAGATGGATAGAATAATTAAACATGTACTACGAAGATATTTCAATGTTCCTTAAAAGTTTTGAAGAATCGGCGTTCTAAGCTTACAAATGGCTTCACGTCTATTACAGAGCTGATTGTGTGGCGATTGGGTATTTGGAGAAAGAAAAGTAAGGACAGGAATTGGAGGTTAGTACGTTTGAAAGAGACAGTACTGCTGCAACAAATTATTTCATCAAAGGTCGCGCATGGCGCAGCAAGCCTCTTGCGTGAGACTTGAACAAGCACTGCGCCACTGTGTTCCCATGTTTAATAACATGCTTTAACTCCTATCATCATGAAAAAGATATCACGTATACATCTCAGTATTTTAATTATTCAGAGAGCTGTAATATCACGAATGTAATGGATTCTGTGTCCTGTAGGAGAAAAAGAAAGCCCGTTTAAGAAGCAGGTAGTGATTCACACACAGAGCACATAGAAGATCAATGGGATTTGAGAAACTAGTAAATTAAATGATTTTAAGATGAAGTTTATGATGTTCTACTTTAATGGCAAAATAAACTACGTGATTAAAGTGGAAATTTCGAGATTAAAGTTGACATTTTGTGCTTTTTTCCCACTGTGTGCCTATTTTTTTTTTGTCTGTACCCTAATAAGCTTTCATATGACACTCAGACGGTGGGCTACGACTTGCCTTTTCACAGCGACTTTGATATGTGACTTCTTTTTTATTTCGGGCACTGTGCGACTTTGTGAACTTGAGCTTTCGAGTTTCTCCGACACTCTGTTGCTTGATCAACTTCATTTTGTTGATTATACCACTGTTTAAACCAAGAAATAGTACGTTTTTCCTTTGCTTCCATTTGGTATTCGCTGAAATTCTTATATTTTCCCCTGTGCTTTTCCCACTGCCTTTTCACAGAAGGCTGAGCTTAAGGGCTATTTATATTGATTTGCATATTCAAAGAGGCGTAATTCTGGGAGGAGTTGGGGCGGGACAGAAGGCGCGTGCACGGGCGTTACTTTTCACGCTGATCGGAATTTATGTAGTGGAAGAACGTGGTAGTTTGCGTACGTACAGATTCCTGCATCTGGATTTTATACATTTTTACATTTATACATTTTATACATCTGCATCTGCACATTCCCGCTTTTGTGCTTATGCCATGTTATAGTGTCAGCAGCCATCAGGAGGTCAACTAAAGAAACTAATGTTTATATGGCAAAAAAGCATTGATCTTATACTTGTACTTTTTAGGGCAAAAGAGACGTTTTCAAACATTAAAATTATGTAAAATAAATAAAAAATACTGCAAAAATAAAAAAATTGATTAACACTAAACAATTATAAAATGGCATGTTTGTAAATAAACCATCCAGCTGTTTCTTTCTTTGACATGGTTACTTTTTATTATCATAGAGTGGAAAGATTTATTTTTTTGCAACACAGCAAAAAACTATTTTCAGATTAGGCATCTTTGTGGATCACACCATACTACTCTGTTTGGCACAACATTGATTTTCTGGGTCCTGAATTGCACTTTCATTTTACACTGTAATTAACTGTTAGTCAACAAAAAGAACCTTATCATTTAAAGAACTAAATTTGATTATATGCATTAGCAGTTATCAGATAGAATGTGAAAATTAGATCAGTCCCATCTAATTTCACCCACACAATAAAGCCACCACTCTAGTTTATGCACAAGTTTTTGCAAATTTTAAAAGGTTTCTTCTGCTGTGAAACTGTTTCAAAAATGTTGGCAAAATGGACTGTTGATTTGAAATATTCCTAATGGGCGGCACGGTGACGCAGAGGTAGCGCTGCTGCCTCTCAGTTAGGAGACCTGGGTTCGCTTCCCGGGTCCTCCCATGCGTGGAGTTTGCATGTTCTCCCCGTGTCTGTGTGAGTTTCCTCCCACAGTCCAAAGACATGCAGGTTAGGTGCATTGGTGATCCTAAATTGTCCCTTGTGTGTGTGTGTGTGTGTGTGTGTGTGTGTGTGCCCTGCGATGGGCTGGCGCCCTGCCCGGGGTTTGTTTCATGCCTTGCGCCCTGTGTTGGCTGGGATTGGCTCCAGCAGACCCCCGTGACCCTATAGTTATGATATGGCGGGTTGGATAATGGATGGATATTCCTAATGGGCAGATGGATTTAAATTTCAAAAAGAGGCATACTTGTTTCTTTACTTTTTATAGCACTGGAAAAAACAAGTTGCGTCCATTCTAAGCGATTGAAATTAAAAAAAATATATAGTAAAAGATGGAAGATCTCCGGCTTATGCGCTCAAATGGCAGAAAGGGTTGGGTATAGGCAGAAGGACACAGAATTAACATCAGAGATGGAGTAGCTAATGTGCCTCCGTTCTGCAGAGGGAGGAGAAGATGAGGCATTAGTACACAGTGTCAACCCGACGTGTAATTACCATCATCAAAGCTCTTAAGCTGTCTCCAATGCGGACGCACGTGATTATATATATGTACAGTATATATGGGGGTGTTTGCTTAAATAGGCTCTGTGGAGGACTGGTGCCACTGTGACCACTGGCAGCTGGCAGCCAGGCGAAAGCTTTCCAGCGACGTCCGCCTTCGGTCAACTTTCTGTGCACAATCAGTGGTGGCCGTCTTTGTGCAACCAGTGGCAGCCATCTTTCATCGTCCGTCTTCGATCAGCCATCTTTGCTCAACCGTCTTTGCTCAGCCAGTGGTGGCCATCTTTGTGCAGCCAGCAGCAGCTGGTGTTAACAGCAGTCACAGTATGCAGCAACAGACGCCTGAAACAGTGGCACCAGTGTAACAAATAATACAATCAGCATACTGCTAGCAAATAGAGTCGAACTATGACATAACAGGGGGTTTTGTCGAGGTTTACAGCTGATTACCGCCAACCCTATATGTAATGTGGCAATGCATGCCATTGGCTGCTTCTAATGTTACCATGCTGTGTAACAGGTATGTGAATTCACATAGTGTCGAGGCTCATGGAACATGAAATACAGGGACATTTGTCATAAATAAATATCTTATGTTGATTTATGTGGGAAAACATTGCTTTATGTGCTGAACATTGCTTTTAGAACTGAACTATAATGTAACAGGGGGTTTTGTCGATGTATACAGCTGATTACCACCCTCCATGTCTCAACCCTATGTGTCAACGTAAGTAAACAGCCACCATGAAAGAGTTAATATCATATAACCTCAAATTACTGAATAAAACAGGATGGGAGTAAATTTATTTTGGAAAAGTTGCCACGATGTAAATGGGGTCAAAAAGACTGGGAACCCCTGCTGCAAACACATTTCCTTTTGGGACAATAAAGTCTACCTAACCTAACCTAAGGTTGTTGGTTTTTTGGCCATTTTTAATTGGATTTTTAACTTAGTTTATTTAGCTCTGGTCTTCTTGTTGTTGATTCTGGGTTAACCTTTTTAATTTGTTTGCACTGGATTTTTTCTTTTGTATTTTGTATTTCTTTTTAATATTTCTGTATTTAGTTTTGTACTGTGTTATTTTGGAGTTTTGAAATTTCTATAGATATTTGAGTTTTTTATTACCTTTATTTAATTAAATAATTTAAACACTAATAGTTTTTGTGTCTGGGCAAGGTGTAATGGACAGTTTTGGAATTCCCCATTATGTAAAGTGCTGTTTATAAAGTAGTTTCTACTAAAAGGGAATTGGTGTTCATCATATTCTGAAATGAAGCAGCTGTCACATTAGAGCACGGGTGTCAAACTCCAGTCCTGGTGGGTCGCAGTGGCTGCAGGTTTTCATTCTGACCATCTTCTTCATTAGTGACCAGTTTTTGCTGCTGATTAACTTCTTTTGCCTTAGTTTTAATTGATGTGACTCAGGTCCCTTAGTTGTCTCTTTTTCCGTAATTAGCAGCCAAACAATAATGAGACACAAAACAAGCCGCCACATGACCAGCTCACCTGTGCCCATCACACAATATCTGAAAATAAAGAAAGGTGAAGGTCTCAGGCTGATCTCTGAGGTCACCAAAATATTTTGACAGTGTTCTTAGGAAAAACAGAAAAAGCAGCAGTTTTGGAAATGTCTGCTGTGGCAGAATGAGAGCAGCAACACGCCATTGAATTAAATAACGGGTTTGATTAACAAGAATTGTCTTCTCATTAAGAGATTGGTTGGAGTGAATCTGGTTGGAGTTTGAAATCCCAGATTAGCTGGTCATCTGTCAGCTCATTTCACATCTCATTTCTGTTTGGGTGTCATTTAATGAAGAAAAGAATCAATTCAGAGGACTAAATCCTTAAAGACAGGGCTATTGAAATGAAGGGAAAATGAGTTAATTAGCAGTGAAAACTGGTCACTGATTAGGAAAAGAGTTAGAATGAAAACCTGCAGCCACCGCGGCCCTCCAGGCCCAGAATTCGACACCCCTGCATCAGAGGGTTTTCATGTGAAAACTTAAACTCAGAGTAGCCAAATGTATTCCAAATTAAGGCATTTTTTTTAAAGAAGTAACAATAAAAATGAAAGAGAAAACATATAGAAATACAAAGTATCAAACTAATAGACAGACAAACCCCTGTGTACTCCACTAAGTAACGCTATCACAATGTTTACCATTTATCTACCTGCACATTCAAACCAAAATATTACCATTCTTCTTTACCACAGTTTCTCACACTCAATACTACTGTTCTCCTTCCTCCTTCCAGTTGAACCTTCATTATTCTCACCACCCAACTCCAAGGCCCTCAGCTTTCTGGGCAGAATGACCTTTTAAAACCCATTAGAATTTTCAAGGTCTCTTCCAGTCCATCAGAATCACTTCCTTGTTGTCAGGAGCAGGTCTGTCAGAACTTTACAAGGCTCAACCCCTGATCTTAGTTTTCTTATTTGTTTTTTGAGCAGCTTCCTTTTTTGCCTAGATTCATTGTATCCATTAATAATCAGAGAGCCAGCTCCCTTAGGTCAGTGCTCTCTGAAGCTGCAATCATTAGGCCTGCAGGTACTTGACGGACATTCAAAAAACCTGCAACCTTAGCCACATTTCTGTGTTACTAGTTTTAGTAATTGTACTTGCTAGCTCTTTTTCTTTGTATACAAACTTGGTAATTCTAGCACTGCTATTATTTTCTCATTTTCACAATTTTCTCAATTCTGGATTTGTTACTTTTTTAAAAATTTTCATTATTGTTCCTTTTTGATTTTTTTTTTGTTGTTGCATTTTTCACATTTTTAATAAATTCAATTTAATCTTTCATATTTGGAGTTGAAAAGATTTTTTTGTCAGTTTCGGTTTTCCCTTTTCAGTCCTGTTCACAACTGTCTAGGCACCGGTTGTACGTTTAACCCAACAGAGCCTTGTCCATTAAACATAGTTGGACCCCACCCATAAAAAATGTTTTTCTGCTGCCTCCAATTGGGCTATTATACATTTAAATTTGCTGGACAGTAAAATGTTTTTCTAAACATTTCAGAACTATTACTACTTTTCGTTGGCATGCAGCTCTCTATCAACTTTTATACACAAGAACTTTTATTTACACAAGTGCATGTAAAAATTCAAATATGCATTACAGAAAATACACATGCAAAAGTATTCTTAAAAATAAAGGTGCCAGAGTTGTTCTTCAGAGAGATGCCGTAGGAGAACCATTTTGTTTCCCAAAAGAGCAATCCACATGAAGGTTTCATCAACGAACCTTTATTTATTTAGATCCATAACAGGATCCACATAGTAATAAGTCATGAATAGATGGTAACAGATTTAAGTCATGATTTTAAAAGGACTCAGGCTGCATACAACCACACAGGCTAAGTCCAAGTGTTTTTAATCTATTCATGTTCTGCTTTTTACCTTTTTATTTTTTTTCTCCCCTTCATTTTAGAGTGTTTTTCAAAGCACAAAGAACTGACTTCTAACGTAAAGAACCCTTCCCAGAATTAAATGGTGCTTTGTTGAGCAATAATTCTAGGAGGAACCACACTACCCAGTAAAGAACCATAAAATGCCATTGAAGAACTATTATTTTTAATAGTGCAGAAGAAAAAACAAAACGTCAAACAGGAGTTGCTTTGCTATATTTAGTAAAATGATCTGCCAGTGGGGTTAGCAAAATTTAATGACAAAAGAGTTCTTAATATACACTAAATAATCTTAAATGCAAATATCGTGATAAGTCAATAAATCTTAAAAGAAGGAAAGATTTAAAGGCTTGATATAAAAACTTTCCACTTGCTTATACTTTTTTTTTTTTTGCTGTGATGGCATTTACTATTTGTACAGAGTGTGACAGATTGGATGACTTTAGGTTCATGAGTTTCTTCATTTGCTTATGCAGAATAATACATGTAGAATTATGTAAATACTGCAACACCATATCTATTACGTTAATTTAGAAATATACTGTATACACCAAGATTAATTATAATGCCCATAAAGCAAGACGGAGGATGGAGTTTTTGTTGACGAAATAGTAAAAAGTCTTTTCAGCTGCAAGCCAGTTTCTTCTGTGAATTAGCTTAACTTCAAAATAATTTGCTCGGTATGATACTATCAGACAAATAGCCTATTAATAAAGTATCAAGAATAGCAGGGCAAACAGTGTGTCACCTTCCTGAAAAACTCTTCATATGCTCATTTTTAGTGAACCCTGCTGTGAATGAATTTCTGGTTATGGCTTTTGCATTTAACGATGGAAGTTTAGTGGTTTTCAATTTTTCACAATAAACTGAAGATCTGAAGGGATAAAAACATCAACATGCACTCTAGACTCTTTGTGCCTCAAGGATGGAAGGCTCATTAATATAGTTAAAATGTACTACTGCATTTTATTACATGCATTTCTTAAAATTACAGTCAAATCAATTTACAGAATTCCAGTTTAAGCTTTATATTTTCAAATTAGTGTTATTCTTTCATCATTTATGAATCAGTAATATTTTAGATTAAGCATGCCGCATTGCTGGCATAACCAGATTTTTTCCATTTTATTTTTATTTTTAAAAAGACTAACAAGGCATCTTATCTTCCCTTTTGGCTTGATTTTTACCCAGTCTATGGCATCAAGTACTGTATACACAAGAATTATTATACACCGCAGCATTGGCAATTATTACACTTACATATTTTAATAAAAACAAATGCAGAATAGTGGATCAGTTGCTTTATTTTGAATGACAAGGTATTAAAATAACTTTGAATTAAATTTTTTTTTAGACTTTTTTAGATTAAAATAAGGGTGAAAATTTTCCATCCAGACTCACCTAATTAAATTCAGAGTAAAGTACCGTATATACTGGTCTTGAAACCTGAAAAATCGATCATAAATCAAACCCCGACTTATACACCTGTTCAAAAACACGACTCTTAGATTTTTTTTTTTACATCTTCTTGCTTCCTCCAGTCTCGCACCAGTTTCTCAGACACATCGAATTTTGTTGCAGCAGCACAGTTACCAATTTCTTTCGCCATTTCAACGACTTTTAATTTAAAACCAGCTTCATATTTTCTTCTGATCGAACGCTCCATCGTAGATAAGGAATGCTCTTACAATAAAGGTGTATGAGGGTGTGAGACACACAAAACAGTGCAAATGTCGCTTCAGAATAGTTTAAGTATTGCTGTGTGGTCACGTAGGCACAAAACATAGAAATATAGACAGTGTGCTCCGTGTTTACTCTCTGAGGTGGGCGTTAGCATTAGCACTCTTTGAGGTGGGCATCATAATCTCATGGACCAATAGCGTGAGTTTTCCGCATTTGACTTAGACAACCAACATTATAAAATACGGGAAGTTATACGGTAAAATTAAGCCCTGACTTATCCACAGGAGAACTCAGTAAAATGAAGCTACCATAGACAGAGGCGCTGAGAATCTTAAGGTAAAATGTCAAAAATACACAGAGATACAGGAATAGAAACCCCATACATAAAGATTGCCTGGGTCAGGATTCAAACCCAGGACTCTGGAGCCACAAGCAGAGCTAACCATTACCAATGGTACCAATCACTCTTTTAATGTTTATTGATTTAAACTGCATATGACATGAAGCAAACATGAACCAGATTGAATGATGCAAAATGTTGCTGATAGGCTCATGGGCACTTGATAATACTAATACTACACCCACTTTGTCTGGGACTACAAATGATATTGCCTGTGGAGATGCTACATAAAACATTTTGCCCTTATTTTACAAGATTAAGAACATAAGAAAGTTGACAAATGAGAGGAGACCATATAGTGCATCATGCTCAATTGTTTAGCTAATAGCTAAGCTGTCCCAGTATACTATCAAAACACTTCTTAAAGGTTTTCAAACTTTCTCTTTCAACCTCATGTCTTGCGAGTTTGTTCCAGTTTCCCACAACTCTTTGAGTACAGAAGTGCCTCCAGGCTTCATTCCTAAATGCAATTTCCCTGGTGTCCTTGAGTATGTGATTCACCGTTAAGCTGAATACATTGTGATGGATCTAAATTATTAATGTTAATTATTTAAGCACCTAGAATAGGTCCCCACCCAGTCTCCTCTGATTGATGCTATGTGCAGATGGTGCACACCTATAAATATCTGGGAGTGCAGCTGGATGATAAATTAGACTGGACTGCCAATACTGATGCGCTGTGCAAGAAAGGACAGAGCCGGTTATACTACCTTAGAAGGCTGGCGTCCTTCAACATCTGCAATAAGATGCTGCAGATGTTCTATCAGACAGTTGTGGCGAGCGCCCTCTTCTACGCAGTGGTGTGCTGGGGAGGCAGCATTAAGAGGAAAGACGCCTCACGTCTGGACAAACTGGTGAGGAAGGCAGGCTCTATTGTTGGCATGGAGCTGGACAGTTTAACATCTGTGGCAGAGCGAAGGGCGCTCAGCAGGCTCCTATCAATTATGGAGAATCCACTGCATCCACTAAATAGTATCATCTCCAGACAGAAGAGCAGCTTCAGCGACAGACTGCTGTCAATGTCCTGCTCCACTGACAGATTGAGGAGATCGTTCCTCCGCCAAACTATGCGACTCTTTAATTCCACCCGGGGTGGTAAATGTTAACATTAAACATTATACATAGTTATTGTCTGTTTTTCACCTGCATTATTATCATTCTTTAATTTAATATTATTTATTGTATCAGTATGCTGCTGCTGAAGAATGTGACTTTCCCATTGGGATTAATAAAGTATCTATCTATCTATCTATCTATCTATCTATCTATCTATCTATCTATCTATCTATCTATCTATCTATCTATCTATCTATCTATCTATCTATTTAAACAGGTTTAATTCTCTATGTCTGTCAGAGCAGGACATGTCCTTTAGTTCTGGAATGCACATGCTTCTCTTTACACCTTCAAGAGTTACTATGTCTTTCTTGTAGTATGGCAAACAGAACTGCACACAGTACTCCAGGGACCTCATTTATAAAGCTTGCATAAGCACAAAAAGAGGCTTGAACTGGTGCGTACGCAACTTCCCACGCAAACGTTGTAATTTATAAAAGAAAACCTGATTAGGGAAAGTGCATATATTTACAGCAGCTCCAAATCATGTGTATGCAACATTTTGGAGAAACTGAGAAATGAAGACACCCTTGATCAAGCAATGCAGTCAAACCAGCTAAATGACAACTCACAAGCATAATTATTCATATCACTGAGCTGTTATTATTATTTGCATTGATGTGACAAACATATTACACCTGCAAACTGATGAATATGACGCACAGACAGTATTTTAGTTCCGTATGAAGAGGGCCAATGCTGCACATTTGCACTGAAGAACATTTTTGTTTTTCATCAGTCTATATCAGCTACCTGTTGTGACTTCTCAAGGAACTGGCCAACAGGCCATGAATATCTCTGTTAAGCTTCACTTTATAATGAATGCTGTGCTGGAAGCCATTAACCAACCAGCAAGGTACTACATTCAGTTTTTGTATGGTGTGGGGGTACATACAAAAAACAATGTTTCTGCAGCAAGGCCCAGTTATCAAAGCAATTTACTGCAATAATTTTACAATAAAGGCACCTAGCATGAAGCTGTTATTGATAACTATGAGTGGTTACATTCCACCAATACAAAAGCCATCCATGATGTGACTAACGAACATCGTATCTCAATTGCCTGAGTCAACCTTTATTTTAACATTTATTTTGAGGCAAAGTAGCTTTGACAGTTGTAATGGTGATGTACGTGGTGGCTGGCTTGTTGGTAGAGTAACTGGCTGAACCCTCAGTGTTTCATATGGCATGTGCTAATCATTGTAACATTAATCACATTATTACAAGTGCCAGGTGATAGCAACTCCCTGCTCATTAAAGTTGTCTTATGCCTTTCCTGGACCCCCAGAGTGCAGAAGAGAGAAACTATAATGCCGCGCATAATTTTGTGCTCTTAATTGCGGAGCACAGCCAGATACTCTTGAATGCAGATGGCAGCATCTCAGCACATCAGGAGGGAGCTGCTCTACCAGCCAATGAAGTTCTGCAGCATCATGATTGCATATGTATGAGGTTGATTAGCATGCTCCATATATGGATGTTTCAGGGCGGTGTTCAAGGCAAATACATGTACGCATATTTACAGGGTGATGGTGATTTATACATTGTAAATTGCATAGAAATGTGTGTAAGATAATTCTAGTTTTATTAGAGTGAACGTTTCACACTTGAATTCATGCAAAGTTTTATAAATACGGCAATAGATGTGGTCTCTTTAGTGTTTCCCTTGATTTATATTCAACAGGTTTTACAATATAACCTAAGTTTATTTTCTGCGCTTATAGCTTCTGTGCATTGCTTAGATGATGGAAATGTTGTGTCAACATAAACTCCTAAATCCTTTTCAGAGGTTGCTTCCTGTATGACGGGTTTCTCCCATCTTTATAACCGATGTTCCTTTTGCCCGTGTATTGCACTTTGCGGTGTCCTACGTTAAACTGCATTTTCCAAGTGTTTGCTCAATTCTGGAGCTTGTCTACATCTTGAAGTGTTTTTTGTTTCCATTCCTCTAATTTTAGCATTATCTGCGAATTTCACAAGTTAATTAACTATAATGAAATTTATGTCATTAATATAAATCAGAAGACGTAACTGCCCCAGCACAGACCCCTGAGGGCTCCATTGATAACCTCATTCCATGTGGAGCATTCTCCTCTTATCTGTACTCTTTGACTTCTGCTGGTTAATCAACTAGAGATCCGAGTTAGTAAGTTACCTCTGAGGCCTGCAGCGTCTGGTTTCAGAATTAATTTTCAGTGTTGGAGTGTATCAATGGCTTTTTGGAAGTGTAAGTAAATTATGTTGAATGCTTTGTTTTTATCAACAATTGTTTAGCAAGAAAGTCCTCTGATAAACATGATAGCTGTTACTTAGCATACTGGCCTTTCACTCCCCTACCACCCTCTTCATGCTGACTGGTTTCTGACTCTCACCTTCCTGTACTCTGCTCAAGGTTATGTTTTCTGTGGACATGGGGAAGTAGTTTTGTTTAATTGGCAAATCAATTAAATACCCAAGAAATGTTGTGATGCAATAAATATATACAAATTTGTTGCTGCAGTGGAAGTAGCTCTTTATATCAACTATGCAAGCATATTATATTCTTGAATCTAAAAAAAACAGCCATTTGCCACATTTCAGGCATGTGTAAGTAGCTTCACAATACTGTATGTAGTGAGCTGGTATTATCTGTCAAAAGCTTAAAGTACAAAAAAAAAATGAACGTGACTTTTCCTTCTTGTTTCAAGGGAAGGTTTCTGTGGTCCGATCTACCTTGCTAATGCCTTGCTTGTTCCCACTGTGATTTATCTTAATACTCTTCGAATTCAGCCTTGACCTCTTGTTACCTTTTTGCTTGCCTCCACTTCTGATGTCTCTAACCTTCGCTTTCATTCTGGACTGACACACTACCCTGCATCTTGTATCCATTACTCCTATATGTGATGCCCTTGGAGAGATCAAAGGAGACGACATGGTTGGGAGATGGGAGGTAATAAGCAGACAAATGAGAAACTCAGAGCTAAGTCCAGGAAAGAAACAGGCAAAAAGATCTAGGACTAAGATCTTTGAAGCAACACTTATTTTCTTCAAACACTAAGAAAAATGTCAAATGCCGGATCAGCGGCAGGGAAAGGGTCAGAATATGAAGAAAAAAAAGGTATGAAGTGCCAAAATAAATACCTGGAACCAAAAATTGTAGTCAAGAATCAAGCCAACATTCCTAACACTAAATATCAAGGTGAATGTTTTAAAATGAATTTAATAAATGGATAAAGCCTCTTTAAGGTAGGGAATGCACAATGAAAAAACATCATGCATAACAAGCGAAAAAAGCAGACTTTACTATGATGCCGATGCCAAAATGATACAATATTGTAATGGTTACAAAACAATTTGTAAACCTAACAAAAACAGAACACAAGAATTTAAAAACTCAGATTGTAACTCCACAAATTATCTGTCCCTTCAGTCGTTACTCACTTTTGTAGAAACTCTGCTTGTTACAAAGTGACCAACAATTGACTATTCTATTCAGACTCAATGCTTATTGTAAATACAATACAATTTATTTTTGTATACCCCAAAATCACATAAAAATTGACGCAATTGGCTTTAACAGGCCCTGCCTCTTGTCAGCCCCCCAGCCTTGACTCTCTAAGAAGACAAGGAAAAACTCTCATTAAAAACCCTTTGTAGGAAAAACAAATGTAAGAAAACCTTGGCAGTTCAAAAAGAGAGACCCCTTTCCAGGTAAGTTGGGAGTGCAGTGGGTGTCAAAAAGAATGGGGTCAATACAATACACAGAACAGAACAAATCCACAATATAGTATAAAAAATAAAAAACTTACAAGTATGGAGCAGAATTTAACAGTAGATGATATCCCATAATATGATTTGGATTTGTTTTAGAGTCCTGGAGACCTCGGCCATCAAGCTGCCTCCCCCTATTTGTCATTCCACAGCTGAAACAGTGCTGGCCCAGCCAATCCGATGAAAGGACCCCTCTACCCGATGATTCCTGCGATCCTCCATCAGGGATGACGTTACCTTAGGCAGGCAAAACAACTTGGCAGGTGGGCCGTGACACCAAGTGCCACATTTAAGTACCGAGAAGAGAACAGAATAGGTAAGGGTTAGTAACAAATCGTCCTTCCCATTCAGATCATTACAATTCGATGTTTCTACTCAATGCAGTGAGACATCCTTCAGTCTGAAACATTATGCTCAGTATTTTGGCCTCATCGACATTGGGATATCTGAGAAAGTAAATAAATAACACAGAGAACAACTGGACAGTAGCTGCCAATGGCATTGTTTTCTGTTCTTTTCTTTGTATCAAGAAAGAAAAAAAAAATAGAGGATGCGTTATAAAACTTGTAGAATGCAATGTTTGTTTGGTCGTGGAAAACAGAATTGTATGCATTGTACTTCCATCAAAGCACTTCTTGGTTGTTAACTCTCCTGCACACAGACAAACCTACCCATATGACAAAAATCAGACCGGTTAGATTTTTGTAATGGTGAGTTAAAGAGCTGAATTGCTGGGAGTGTCACACTATACAACTGTTGGTAATGGGCATGTTTAAAATTGTGTAAAAATATAATATTCAAGTGTGTTTCAAAAAAGAGTTCAATTTGTTTTTTATCAAAGAAGATTTTATTTGGGGATAGTTTTATAGTTTTTTAGAATATTATTAGAAACATGTTCTTTGTAAATAATGTCAAGTGCCTAGGGTTGGGGAATAAACAATCCTTTTTTTATATACTGTATCTAAAATCACTTATGTGATAAAAGGTATTAATAATTATTTTTCTGCATATACAGTCACTCCTTTCTCTTGTCAGGGATGTGACCCAAGCTGTCTTGGGAAAATAGCAAAATCTGCAGATCTTTAAGTCAGTGTCACCCCATTACAGTAATCCCTCGCTACTTCGCGGTTCACTTTTCACGGATTCACGACTTCGCGGGTTTTTAAGTACAAGTGATTGCCCGCCTATCGCGGAAGTTATGTTCCAGACCCATCAGCAACAGGAGAAAATCCGCGATATAGAAAGACCATATAAATAAACATTTTTATAGTTTAAGCCTTAAAATACCCATCCCACATGCTTTAAACACATGTAAACTTATAAAACACACTTTGTTAACACATGATATGTGGATGTCGGGCTAAGGATATGAGTAACATCTCACTATTATAAAATATTTTAACTTCACGCAAGACAAGACAGTGAGACAGGAAAATTGGTGATGTACAGGCTTTTAAATTATTGACACGCAGAGCAACAAGCAGCACAAAGCCAGCACAAAGTCCACTTCTCCTTAGCGTTCATTCAGCTCCCCACCCCCTTGACAATGCGAAGTGGCAGGAGCGTACTGCGCCTCTGGGGAGGAGGGTTTGAGCGAACGTGAGTTCAGCCCTCACACACCCACACACACACACACTCCTCGCGCAGAGCGACAAGCAGGCATTTTGGCAGAAGCAGCACAAAGTCCATTTCTGCTCAGTGTGAGTTCAGCTGCCCCCCTTCACAAAGAGCGTGCAGACACATTGACGTCTGATCGCTGCGTGCATTGTGCAGTGTTGGTCTGCGGTGTTTAAGAATGTAGAAAGTGTTTAAGAGCATAGGAAGTGTTTATAAGAGCGTGGGAAAGGTTAACAAGAGAGTGAGAAAGGTTTATAAGAGTGTGGGAAGGGTTTATAAAGCCTTAAAATATGTATAAATAATAAAATAAATATAGGTTGCTACTTTGCGGATTTTCACCTACCGCGGGGGGGCTCTGGAACGTAACCCCCGCGATAGGTGAGGGATTACTGTAAATCTATTCAACATGTTACAAGTGACATGCTTTGCAGTGCGGGGGTTAATATTGCTCTTCACCCTAAACAGCTTAATAAAAATCTTAGGTACAAAAAATATAAGCATGCTGTGATAAATGTAAAATGTATACTTATTATCCATCCATCCATCCATTATCCAACCCGCTATATCCTAACTACAGGGTCACGGGGGTCTGCTGGAGATAATCCCAGCCAACACATGGCGCAAGGCAGGAAACAAACCCCAGTTAGGGCACCAGCCCATCGCAGATGTATACTTATTAAAAGTCTTATTTCATAAAAAGTAAAAAAAAAATAAACTCTTTCATAATAAAATAAAATTTTTGGTAAGGATGGATGTTTCTAGGCCTCAGGGCCATGAAATCGATCCATTAGTGAAAACCATTTTTCCTTTGGTTGTCTGTGAATTGCCAAGAATTTCCTGTCAGTCAGTCAGTGAGTCAATCATAGACATGTAGGTTTATATATAATTTATTTGTTTACAAAAATGCCTGTGGTTCACAACGTTATGCTTACATGTGGTTAAAAAAATAGACAGCTGAAAATAAGAGGTAAAGGTTAGCATATGTTTAAAAAAATAATAACTAAATTGGTAGGGGGGAGACCAAGGACCAGAAAAAACAACAATGCACATATTTTTTATTTTTTTAATCTTAGTGGGATGCTGATTTATTAAATATCCATAAAATTAACTGAATCTGATTTAGTGATATAAAATTCACCTGCTGTATTTTTCTCTATTTTAAGCCTTCTAAACAATGAGAAAAAAAAGTACTGTGAAATTAAAGTCAGGTAATCTTGAAGGACTACACCTTGTCCCCTGACCAGTCACAAAGCATTATTAAATTCTCGCTTCCCTGTCTCATACCAATTCTGGCATGTGGTAGAATTGCCCAAAGCAGAACTTCAGACATCTCCTGGTAGAATACCTTGCACACTTAGCCACTGAGCACAGTATGCCTAAATTAAATGATAGGAACATTTTGGTTTCTTTTTGCTTCCTTCTTGCCCACATTTCTTAATATGTAGCTGTTATCTGTTTATGGCCGAGCTAACCTACTTTCAATATTTAAACTGTGTCCCAAAAATCAGATGATAATAATAAATAATCCCTAAGAGCCTGGCTGCTTTAGAAATCTGCCTGCTGGCATAGTTTGTTTGCCAGGAATTGTATATTTACAGTTCATTTATATTGTGCATCTAATGCCAGAGTAAAATAATTATTATAAAACTCATCAACTAAAGTAAAATATTGGTCTTGCTACACATTACATTTCCTACCAGAATGTAACTGCATGTAATTAAATTCTTATTGTAATAATGAAATATGAATAACAGGTCCCTTTCGTCTCTTTTGCATACAATTTCTGTGTGTCTGTAAGTCAATGCACTTTATTTCAAAAGTAGCTACACACTGTCAATTGCAGTACAGAAATACAATTACACTGCTGTGGATTGTGATTCCTTGCTATGGCTGAGCTAGATAGTCATTTTAAGGAGGTAACATTTGGAAGGTTGCATCACATATTTTCGTATGCTCTCTGTTAAGTATTTGTGTAGTTCCCATGTGTGGAAAACAATGAAGCAAAATGGCTTCAATTAATTTGCTTTGGTATGTGGGTGTGCGCCTGTCTAGGCAGTACACATTTATTCCCACATTGCTTGTTCTAGTTCTAATTTGTGAATGAAATGAGTTGGAAATTGTTTCTTTTAAGTAAAATATTAAAAAGAAAAAGTAAAATGTAGTAAAATTGTGACAAAGTTTCACTGCTTGTTTTTCCATATAAAAACTGATAAGACTGAGTAAAACTTTTTTAGGAAACAATTTTCTACCCTTACTGTTAATATGATTACTTTCATTAAGAGGGTTTTGTAACCAATGCATATAGTCTTACATATGTCCATATGTGATCCGTGATCACTTGCTCACCTACCAGCGACCAGAGCAGTTTGGCTTTATGGCTAAGAAGTCTACTATCGAATGCATCCTGGCACTGAGGGATCTCATGGAGCGCAAACGCGAATATCGGCAGAGTTCCTTTGCAGCCTTTGTCGGCTTGTACACTGGTACTGTGAGTGCTGTACAGAGTTGGTGGTAGAACCTATGTGTTTTTCCAGTTGATTCTGTGGTGTGTTCTTGCTTCTATTCTGTTCAGTGCTTGCATGGACTGGGTGTTGTTCAGGGTCGTGGGGTCCAGCGGCTGCGGGACATCTGTTGGCAAAGAAAAATTCACTGATCTTGACTTTCCTAACGATGCTGTGATCTTCGCGGAGTCAATGGAAGTTCTGATTGGGGCTCTCGAGAGACTGAGCGAGGAGTCTGAGTGCCTGGGCTTGCGAGTGTCCTGATAAAAACCAAGATCCAGACCTTTAATGACCTCTTGGGCACAGCCATCAGCAGTGTGTCTGTTTGCGGAGAGAGTGTCAGCCTTGTTGAGAGGTTTACTTACCTCGGCAGTGACATTTATGTCTCTGGTGACTCTTCCTATGAAGTCAGCAGATGGATTGGGAGAGCATGGGGGGGAGGGGGGTCATAAGGTCACTGGAAAGGGGTGTGTGCCACTCCCGATATCTATGTAAAAGGATGAAGGTCCAAGTCTTTAGAGTCCTGGTGCTTCCTGTCTTGCAACATGGTTGCGAGGCATGGACACTATCCAGTGACCTGAGATGAAGACTGGACTCCTTCAGTACTGTGTCTCTTTGGGGAATCCTTGGGTACCGTTGGTTTGAATTTGTTGAATGAGCGCACCTTACCTGCATTGTGAGGGAGCATCAGTTACAGCACTACAGCTATGTGGTGCAATTCCCCAAGGTTGATCCGGCTTACAGGATCCTCATTTTTGAGGACCCGAGTGGTAGACCAGGCCAAGGGGACACCCATGTAACACCTGGCTGTGGCAGATAGACAGTCTTTTCCAGAGGGTGTGACTGGACCACGTGTCTGCCTGGGTGATTGCCAACCAGGATCCCGAGCTTTTTCATTGTGAGGTGGGTGCAGCTAACCTACCTGACCTGACCTGACCTGTCCTGATATGTCCATCAGCATCCGGATACTGAATTTTTAAAAACAAGACTTTTCATGACTCTTTCAAATCAATTTTAACACTTCATCTTGCACAGCCAAGTCTAGCAATAGTTAAACTATCATATTTACAGGGTACACCCCAATATTTAGGCTAATCGACAACAATAATGAGACTACAAGCAGAAGTGAGGTGGCAGAACTAAAAACAATGCTCTGACAACAATGCGGTACAAGAATATCAATAGACAAAAGAAGCTGTTGTGAAATTCAAATATTGTCCCTTAAGGGTCAGTGCTATGGCAGCTGCTATTTTTAATAAACATGAACGATCTGGATTGAAATATAAATAACAACATGATTTACAGTAGTTTGCAGATGACAACAAGGTAGATGAATTGTCAGATAATCTCGAATCATTGCACTGGGACTTGGACAGCATAAAGGTAAGGGGCAGATTTGTGGCAGATGACACTGTTCAGAAGCCATTAAGTAGGCTAACAGAAGGTTAGGTTATACAGAATGATGTATAAAGTTCAAGTCCAAGGAGGTTCTGTTCAAGTTTTATAACACACTGATGAGGCCTCATCTGGTGTACTGTGTACAGTTTTGGTCTCCAGGCTGCAAAAAAGAACACAGCAGCACTAGAAAAAGTCCAGAGAAGAGCAACTAGACTGATCCAGGCCTTGAATAAGTCATTTTTCATTGTAACCATTGCTCTGTAGAAAGTGACCTGACTAGTAACGTACAGAATGTATATTATTCTGTAATACAAATACACAAGATACCAAGGACATTCATGTCAGGATTGAAGCAATAGTGTCTCATTGTTATGAAGTTTTGATTCTTCCCGAATCCATTTATTTGAATCCATGGCACCGTTTTGTTTTGTGTTGAAAGTTGTACCTGCTGCCATTTTGCTTTGGCGCGCAATCCTGCAAATCCATTGTTGTTAGTTATGACACTTCTGTGCTCCCATGTGACACCTGATGTCATCTTCGTGCCACTATTTAAAACAGTACTGATGTAGCTTTGATGTTCGAGAATTTGGGTCAACTTTCATAAACGTATTTACGGTTTAGTGGTTTTTGTTCTTTTCATATAGGTATTGGCCTCTATTTACTGAGAAAGATTCTGGTTTTGTGTTTTGGTCATTTGAAATTCTGATATTTCTCCTACTTCTGTTAATATTAAGTGCTGACAATAAAAAAAAATACACATGGCGACACATGTGCACAGCTGGTGGAATTTAATTTAGTGGATGCTTAAAAAATGATGACAAAGTTCCTGTACACCTTAAAATGACATATGGATGGGTATGCTGCAGTTACCATTTTATTTACATGGTTTTGGGATTTCTGTCCTTGTTTGTATATTGTTTGCTTCTCACATTATATGATTTTTATTGCCACATTTTCTTTATTTCATTTATATTATTTTAATAAAAAACTACTTCTGTCCAGTAAGTAAACCAATCTTTTTGTTTGGGAACTCTTTATGCATGAGAGGCTTACATATCGTAATAGAAATTAAAGTTAAAGGTTATTTCCTCACTGAAAATGAAAAAGGGTAAGAGATACAGTGCATCGGCTGTATAGCTTTCATCAGATGAAGCTTATTTATCATATTTGAAATTATATTTATATGTGCATTGCATATGCAGGGTTGCGGAGTTGTTGAAAAAAAACATTTCTGACACTCTGACTCCAGAAAGCTTGAGAAGTATGACTCCAGCTGAGATTCCAGTTTTAGTATACTGCCATCTTTAAAACTGTAGCTGCTCTGTCAGTGAACTGGCAGAGTTTTTTGAGTGAGAAACAAGAGATGGACGAGGGACAAAAAGAAGTCAAAATGAAGGGATCGAAACAATCAACAAACTAAAATAAGAGACAGAAGTCAAAGTCAGAAATACATTGGCAAAAAGGTCAAAACCAAAAGAATAAAAAAAAATGCATTTAATAAAAATATGATTAGCAAAATGTGATTTTGAATTTGCAACGGCGAAGATTAAGTGAACTTTCAGACGACATTTTAACCCATCCTGTCAATTACCTGCAGGTCACAGCCTCAGAGGATACACCTCTGACAATGGGGAACGCGGTCCTCACAACAGGTTTCCAAAATGCTGGCCAAAAAATTATGCAATTAATAAAGTATATGGTAAAATAAAAAATGTATATCACAGATGAATTCTGTAACCCCACTCCCCCCAAAACCCAGAAAAAGGAATGCCCAATCACTCAAAATGGCAGAAATAAACAAAAAATATGAATAATTCCAAACTATAACAGTGACTTTACTATTATGATTGCTTGATTATTAATTTTTATTAATGTACTGTAAATCATGACTCACATCCTTACATCATGTATTACAGTACACAGCATGCTATCGAATGAACATGTACGTTAGAGGTGAATAGGATTCTGCAAGACTACTACTACTACTAATAAAAATAATAAAATTTATTTAGCAGGCAGCCTTAATCAAGGCAACTTGGATTGGTTTGCGACCTTCTCACACTCCCACTCACATCAACAACAACAACATTTATTTTGATAGCACATTTTCATACAAATGATGTAGCTCAAAGTGCTTAACAAAATGAAGAAAGAAAAAAGAAAAATATAAAAATAAAATTAGGCAATACTAATTAACAAAAAATAAAGTACGGTCCAATGGCCAGGGAGGACAGAAAAAAACAAAAAAAAAATCTAGAGGGCCGGAGAAAAAAAAAAAACAAAATCTGCAGGGGTTCCAAGGCCATGAGACCACCCAGCCCCCACTAGGCATTCTATCTAATTTACATTAAATGATCTAAACATGGGTAAAGAAGTGACAGCCAGGATTGAAAAATGTGAGATGATAAGTTGCCCATAATGAACAATAACTTTCCAGTTAAAATGTCATTGCTTTTTATCTGAACATAAACCATTACATTATGAGAAGTTTTGTTTATATATTAAAGCTCATAATGCTGTTATTTTTATAAAGTTATTTCCAAATGGCAGATATTCAAAGAATGCTAAAAAAAGGAAAGAGGTAGATTTGTAAGCAGCATTGCACAGTGCAAAAGACAGGGCCGTGAGACATTTGGAGCAGACGTTCACGGATTTTAGAATCAGAAGGAAAGGAGCTTAACCTTCTCAGCTGTGTTTAATACTTGCCTTTGCCAGGAAAGATATTTTCCCAAGATGTATGCATTCCATGTTATAGAGTTTATTTATAAAATATTCAGTGACGGCTGAACTACTGAGTCAACCTATTAGATGGGAAGCAAGCAAAAATAAGAATTTCATTTTAAATGTGAAATTTGATGAAAACTTGATATTATATATTGTACTCTTTCAAGACCTAAGGAGAACATCTTCTATATAAAAAGAATTAGCAGCATATTCCAAGCTAAAGACAGTATGGCTCCATATTTTAATTTTAAAACGAATATTGTGTTTTTTTATAACCATACTCCAGTTTTACATAAAAAACTCTCTAGATGACATTTTTATTAAAAACATATGCCTTCACTGCATAGCAGTAGATGAATAGAAAAATAACTGCAAAAAGTGTTATAATAGTGTGAATTTTCATTAGCAGGCCTAACAAACTTTAGTATACCTGAGATGACATGTGTTGAATATTGTGTCATTTTTATTTGAGAACCTGTGGACTTTCTGTTGCAGTGATAAATGCCAGACGCCTATGGCGACAACTAGAAAGGTTTCATAAATCAGCCACATAGGCTGAATTCAGCAAAAAGATCATTCATACTTGTCATGGTGGAGCTGAAAAGAACGATCATAACTTATTTTTGAATTTGATCATCATAAACAACAAGTGTCACAGAGTGAGCCTGAGTGTTAGGTAGACCTGCCATAATAAATAAGTAATCCATTCTGTCAGGAACCTTAATCTGTTTGAAGGGTGCTCTTGTCAGACTGCAGCTCTTCTGGATTGACTATCTTTTATTGTTATTAATGCGGTTATTTTACAGCATGGGTGAGTTTTATACCATCATCATAAAAATAAACATTATTGTGTTTTATATCATTAGTTTCTAGTTTACCTTCATTCATTTAAATAAATATCTTATAGTGTCTTTCATGTCTAGCTATCTATATTGTATTTATGTGAATGTCTGTAGTTATATTAATAAACACCTTGTCTGCTGCCTGTGGTCATGTTTTCATTTACTTTGTAGAGGTATTACTTGTAACATTTTTGCAGCAAATAAAAATACTTTGGCTTATCATAATTAAAAATATACGCCACCATGGAGGCAGTTATTAATTTGCGTTGCACATTTAATTAGTTGTGTCCTAATTAATAATAAAATATATGGCTTTTTATGCTATCAGTAAATACAAAGCCCAAACAGGAACAAATGAGACAGAAATATGACCACAGCTCCCCTCTCTGGGAGGAAAAATGGGTTGGTGATTTGAAAAAGGTGTCGAATGTATTTAAAAAAGGATCTTCACACCATCTGCCTCAATCACATTTTGTCTGTTGCTCCAATTTAGGGTTGGATTAATATTAAAATGGTGACTTCGGTATCGATACCAGCACAAAAATATTACAAAAGCAAATAATGGATAGCTTCATATTTTTCACAAGACAGAATGCAAATTTAATGTTTTCCTCCCCGGGAAAAGTATTGACAAAACTGAAAACCAACTGTAGTAACAGAACAGTGGTACATTTAATTTGTTTTAAATGTTGTAACAACTTCAGCCACACATTAAACATGGTTAAATGTGCTGATGATTGAAATCACTAGTGAGTTGTGATGAGAGGCCTTATACATTACTTAGTGCTTCTGACCCACCAGCCCCACTACTATCATTACATTACATTTACTTATTTGGCTTACGCCTTTATCCAAGACGACTTACAACATTTATGATACAATTGGATTACATTTCTTTTAGTTATCCAAATGGAGCCCAGGCAGGTCAAATGACTTGCTCAGGGTCACACAGTGTCAGTAGCGGGATTTGAACCCACAACCTCAGGGTTTAAAGTCAAAAGCCTTAACCACTATGCCACACTGCCTACCTATCACCCAACATACAAAATCCCCCTGCCCCCCAACCCGCATGCTGCTCTATTCCCTTTTGTACTCACAAGAGATACAAGTGAAATGCACAATAATTAAAACAGTATGTGCAATGCAAAGACTACATTGCAGATTAAAGCTATTTAGTAATAACATTTTGCATCACACTTTAAGGAATCACATCGATTAGGCTTGAACTAATTTTTGTTTGTGTCTGTTCATCAATCAAGCTCAGGAAGGTTTCTTTATGAACTCACGCTGTGTGAAAACGCTGCACTTGTTAACCCATCAAAATACATTAATCTTATTTTCACTGTAAATTCTATATCACACCTGTTGAGTTCTGAGGCCCTGGAAAGATTCCTCCTGCTAGTCACCTAGAGGCTGCACCCCTGTGCAATTAGATCACTGCCAGAACTCTGAGTGTTAGCACCACACATTTGGTTATCATCTACTTCCACATACCCCTTCTAGAGACTCCAGGCACTCTGTGTCTTCTTTTAAAGACCCACAGCTTACTTTTCAATAAAGGCAGAGAGGCAATGTTGTGCAAGAGCACAACATTTTGAACAATGGTATAGTACTGTTTTAGAAATCTGACAGTATATCTGATGGTATACTGTGCAATACTAGCCTACTTCCTATTTTTTGTTTACTGTGATTAGCAGTTTGATATACAGTAAGATGGACAAGCTGAGAGGGAGCAAAATGTTCTGGTGACTAGAAATTAAAGATGCTTAGAGTAAAATTATGTAGACTGTTTAAGGTTTCTTATTACTATAGTACAGTAAAAACACCTTGATTATCTGTCAGGGGTTGGGACTGAGGCCATGACAGATAACAGAACAGCTACGTTAAAAGTGATATACTGTAGATTAGTGAATAGTCATATTTATTACTAAACAAAATATAATATAGTAATAGCAAAATTAATTAATTCATCTAATATTTTAATGACCAGAGTAAAAAGGAAACACAATTCAGAGGTAGTGGAGTTTTCTATTTTTTACTTGGAGTCTTTGTTCCGTAACAAACAATGCCCTGTCTTATACTCCATTTTCTGGGTTACAGAGCACACCTCCAAAACAATAAAAGAAAGCTTTCCCTACAAATTAGTTTATCTCCTGCTACTCACATTCCTTTTTTCTCTACGGTATACTGCAGACACTCCTGCTTATTGTCTCCTGACTCCCTACTCCAAACTTTCCTCCACCACACCTTCCTTTTTCTCCTAACGCCTCCTGTCACTCATCTCCTAACAGACATGTCTGGCCCTTACAGAATAGAAGCCCTTCACCCAGTCTCATTAATTACACAGCATTCTGCACATCATAATGCATTAACAAAACACAACAGAATTTAAAAAGAAAATTACAATACAGGAAAACATTAATATTAGCATTACTCTCAGTGGTTTCCATTTTCAAAACGTTTTTCAATTTTGTCGGCATCACACTTTATATCGTTGAAGCTTGAAGCTTGAATACTTGAAGCACTTTCGCCATTTTGTAAACGTTTAAGAATTTCAATTTTTTAAGACAATTCCAACACCACATGCATATGTTTATCGGCCATAACAATGTATAGCAGATTAATTATAACAAAAGAGAAAAGCTACGAAATGGTATTAAAACTGAAGGTATGTAACTGACACTGTGATTTCGAGATGCGGCCTGACACTGTGGTGCTGGGGAAGAACACTTGCTAGCAGAAAGGAGAGTTGTTCCAATGTGCAGAGCTCGCAGCGTACCGCATGGCAATAGTAGTACAGTAATAGGTAGGCACTGGCATGCACATTTTTTGGCCCTGACGGTTAACTGAGTAATTGAAGTTTTACTGTACATACTAATCTTTTCCTCACCACATTAATGGGCTTTGACTCTTTTTGTAGTTGGTGGCTGTATTATGCCCTCATAAAAGACGTAGAGGATTGGCAGTGTTTGCTGCTGGTCCTAAGGACTCTTATTGTTACACCGAAACATCAGCCCTAATATTATAACTCATGGTTTTATGCATACGGTGAGTTCATTTTAGATAGATAGATAGATAGATAGATAGATAGATAGATAGATAGATAGATAGATAGATACTTTATTAATCCCAATGGGAAATTTATTTGGAAGCACAGTTGAAACCATAACAATATGACACCTAAAACAGCAGTAATTCAGTTGCTCCTTGCCACATCTTGCCTTAATGCTGCAAAGCCCACCAAGTCATTTATGCTTTACTTTTTAAGTATTATTTTTCTTTGTCCTAGCAGTTCTGAGTATACTGTATTTGCCTTATCAGAGGATGACTTGCTTTCTGTCAAAGCCCACTATAGTAACTTTCATTGGCTTACTCTAAGAAATCATATTTTTGTTCTTTTATTCTTGTTAACCAATTTTCCCCCTCACTATACTATGAAAGCTTATTCACTCCACTTCAGATGTTTTTAATTGCTTTATTTTACACATTGACTATGCATTGCTTTTCTGCACAAGAAAAATGAGATTCGGGAAGAATGTTGTGGTGAGTAAAGAAACAGAATTTTAAGTTAACCCTATAAACTTAGCTCCATTGTTTTGGTACTGTTAGGGCGATCAAATAATAATGCAAAATTTTAAAAAATATGTATAAAATCATTCATTCTCCTCTCTCCTATAATAAAAGTACTGCGTTCTGCCATTAAAATGCCATATTGCATCCCCCAATACCACATTTGCAGTATTTTTCTTTCTTTCCTCTAAGATGATCAAATTGCTGTATCACAGTAACACGTCCCGATTCATTCGTGCATAATTTGACAGAAGGACTATTATTTATGTAACGAGAGGGGTGTTTCAAATGGCACCTTTCCCCTTTCTGTTTTCCACTTTCTATAGTTCATAATTTTTTTTTTGAGTCTTGCAATTATTGGTGTTGATAATTGGATGCGCAGAATAATTTATTTACCACTTATATATATTCTGACGGAGTAAGAGCTACCCTTCAAAATGGTACATAGGCTATGGTTTTTCAATAGTGGATACAGATATTTATTTGAAAACAGTAAAAACAGAGAAAATTCCTGTTTTCTGTGCTGCTTTGAAGCAGTAAAACTGAACATATTACTTGTAGATATTTCGTAACAGTTGTTTTTTTTCTGGTTTTTCCTGACACACTCAATGAGACTTTTATAGTGTTTTGGAAGCTTATTCCAATACCTATGAAAAATAAGAATAACATTCAAAGGGCATTTTTAGGTAAAAACAAAATTTTGAAACTTCATTTTCTGTAACTCATATATACAACATAACCGATTCTCCAGCTATAAAAACTCTGAAAGAGAAATGTCTGACCTTAATTTTAAGAGGTAGAACATGGATAATGAGTGAAGGATGATGTAGTTACTGTATAACCAGTTAAATCAAAATAGCAGAAAATGGCCACCAATGAGGCAGAGTTTAAAGGATTCATCCTTTTAGTTTTATAGATAGTAATTTTCGTATAAGGCCCAAATTAGTTTGTAGCTTAGTGAAAGAGTTTATGTTTGCATAGGATGACTGCTATGAGTGATAAGTGAATGTGATTGTGCCTAGTTTTGATTTCTCCTGCCCTGGACCCCATGCTGCACATGTAAACGCTGAATATTTTGTGGTGGCATTGACTGTTTGTACTTCTGGCCTCTGTAAATACATGCACATATTGCTACATTTTGTTTTTTTCATGCAGAACTTTTTTTTTTTTTTTTTTGAGTTTTGACTTTTGAATTAAATTTTAGCATTATTTTGGTAACACCACAGAGTCTTATTTTGTGTTTTTGTGAATTTTCCAGTGATCACCTCAGTTTTTTTTGTTTTTGTTTGTTTTTTAGTGGTTTTTGACTGTGGTTCTTGCTATTCATTTTGGGCTAGTCAGTTTGTTATGTCTGAGTTGGAAAATGGCAGAGCACTGGATCAGGACATAAAAGAGCAAGATGTACTCAGAAACTTGAAAAGGGCAAAAACTATGAAATAATAATAAAAAAAAAGATCCAAATGATAAGTCCAAACTGAATGCCAACAAAGTACAAAAAAAGCAAGTAAGATACTTCAGCCTCAACTATGCTAAAAACCAAAAATATTATTTTTTTTTAATCCAGAAAATTGGACATTTGGGGTATTGTATCATCATCTTGATGTTCTGTGACCACATCCTTAAGCAAACACCCATCTTTGGGCTTTCAGTGGTTCTCAGACCAAGGTGGATCCAGTGACAGAATGAGGGCCGCTGACCACTACTTGACCACAAGTTGTTTATTTTTCCAATTCCAACACTCTTACATTAGAAGAGCGAAAGTATTTCCTTCATAGGTTAGAAATAAGTGAGAAACTACACACACATAAAGAACATAAGAGGGTAAATCAAAAAGTAAAGACAAATAGAAAATTGCACAGTAACCACAACAAACAGAAATTGACACAATACAATGCGTTTGCAGTGGTTCATGGGTAGTTTGAACACACACAGCGCAGCGCTCTGCCATTAGTCTTTAAAGTGAAGGTCAAATGAACATGGACACTCCATTGCAAGTTTGCAGTAGTGAAATTTCTTTAAGCAGATGTAGTGAAACCTGCTCAAATTCAACAAAGGATGTTGGCATGTGCAGATCAGTAAGCAAACACAGTGAAGTTTTAATAACAAAAGTATTTTGTTTTTCTCTAATATAGTTTGTGTTACATATGTATTAAGTACTTCATATTCATAATCAGCAAGGGCTGAAATGAATGGCAGCACTCTGGGGTCCACAGAATGCTGCTTCCTGGACTCTTTCTATTCCACATTGGTATCTACTTCAGGATTAATTGTGCAAAGGCATCTAACAAGATGAAAGTTCAGAAGCAAAGTACAATAAAGTAGTTCCTGATGTCGGTTTACTGACAACAATGAAGTTGTTCAAAATGTTTAACAAATTTTTTTGTAATGAAAATAATTTTTGTAACTTGTAAATTAAATCTTAATGTGTTAAACAGTAGTACTACTTCTAGCATTTCAGCACATCTCTTTTCCTGTCCTATTAGGTTTGCTGCATCTTCCTTTTTTATAGTGCCTCTGGGTAGTAAACAGTATTAGCTTCAAGACTTACTTTTGGAAAAACTCAAGAACAGAGCACAACTCTGCAAGATAGTGAATGGTGAAGCAGAAGTTAACTTGCAAATATCACACACATTGAAGATGTTAAGGTAGCAGTGCTGCCAACATGAATGTGGCAGTAGTTGGAATGAAAAGTTCTTGAAATGTAAAATATGCATTAAGCATATTAGCACAAGTGTTAGATTACACAACCTTGAAAACACTACCATCCATCAGGCGCTGCATTAATTCTTAAGGTTTTCACTGTCTTCAAGTTTTTATTCCAGTTTACAGAGAGGTAGCATCATAAATTATTTACAATTGCAAACTAAAAAATTCATTATTTATTCAAAAGGATTGTTGAAATAACATAATACTGAAATATGTATTGAAATTAACTGAGCAGGTACAGCATTTTAAATAAGGTATTTGTAAGAGCCAATCTTAGAAACTTAAACTTTTGAGTTAAACTTATATTAATGTTTGCTTTATTTGAATAGAATATAATTTCTTCCATAGTCATAGACAATGGTATAGTCTTTTCCCCCTATAAGTTAGCAAGATATAGAATCTTCTTACTATAACTGAGAAATAGTGAGTTTATAAGCTCTAGTTGTTGTTTAGAACAGGTCCCAGTAAAGAGGGACTTGATAAACCCATTTTAAGTTAGAAATGGGATAAGCATACAGTTTTCTGACCGTTTTGAAATGGTTCAGAAATTATAAGTAATTAGTAACGATTTAAGATGTAACAAGATTAAGCTTTGAACTGAATTTTTTCTTATTATAATTTTTTCTTTTTTTTGCTATTTTAATTTTCTTTTTTGTGTGAACTGTTTTACTTTGAAACTTAACTAAACTTTTAAAAACGAAGATATTTTGTCTGTGTAATCATTTCTGTGCATCAGGCCTTTGCTGAATCCCATTTTTTTTTGAGTTAGAGCTGCAGAATTTTAGAAACTTTGGGAAAACGCAGCTACAGTATTCTTACCACAAGCAGTAATGCAGACTGTCAGAGGAAGATGTTCTTTCAGTACTTTTCAGAATAAAGAGCTTTTTCATCATAATGAACGAGGTGTTTTTTTCATTCTCATCAAAATAAGCCAGGAGGAGCAATTTCAGATTTGTTATCTCTACAGAACAACCTCCTGGATGACTCTGAGTAACATCCAGCCTTGTCTGGGTCTGTAGGGCCCACCTATTCCTTTCAGCAGCAGCATGTCAAATGTACAGTAGTTAGGCAGTTGATTTTCTTTTTGTCAACCCATGTGAGTTCTCCGAAATGAACTGCAAAGCCAATCTCCTCTAAAAGTTTAGAAATCCCATTACCAGTATGCTCTCTCTCTCTCTCTCTCTGAGAAAAGTAATTTGAGTGTATCTCTCTCTCTCTATTTAAATATTCCAATTTGCTTCTTTGTAATTCATCTCGAGCTTCTCTTTCTTCAATAGGAGACTTTCTGTTGTTTCAGCCTGGGGTGTGTGTGGCAACTGCAATTTGATATAACCATACGTACCTTTTTTCAGGGAACTGTGCTACTGTGTTATTATCAAATTGTAGTGTTCCGTTCCTGAACTTCTTATGACTGTGTTGTTTTCAACGCGGGCCACCAAAAAGAGATATGCAGTAACTCTTAATCAGAATCGTGATATTTTGGTACCATTTTGTTTTAGCCATCTCAGTGATACTCCTTTTTAGGTGCATTTGCATAAAATGTGCGAATCACCTATGATGATAGCCATGTCTGACTGTCTGCAGACCAATTTTATTGCAATGTTGCACATTTATTCTTCAGTTCAGTTTTCATTGAGATATATACTGTACAAAGTTTTTAAATTTCAAAATCACCCATTGAATAGCATTGGCAAATTTACAAACTTGACTATCTTAAAATGAAGATACACACTGTGCAACTTTAACTGCAAATTACTTTAATGTTTCAATTTTATCTTGACAACAGTTAAATTAACTCATATTTTGTATATCTTCCTCTTTATCACCTCCAATAGCCTCTACTGATGGTAGAGAGATCCTTAGTGTAAGTCAAGTAAACACCAGCAGACAGCATGCAAGAATATGAACCTGCTGTCATTGACATCTTGAGTGTGTGCAGCATGGCAACCCTGTGTCGGCAAGTTCAGCTGGGTATACATGGAAACCTCTTCATCAGCAAGTTGTTTCTGCTTTATGTAGACTTCCCAGTAGCCTGACTGCAAGCACAAGAAAACCAGTGAATCAGCATTTCACACCTCCCAAAGCTTTAAGTAACACTAGCAAGTAACTTAAATGATCTTCCTAACTGTCTTCTTCTTCTTTTTTCAGCTGCTCCTATTAGGGGTTGCCACAGCGGATCATCTTCTTCCATATCGTCCTGTCCTCTGCATCTTGTTCTGTCACACCCATCACCTGCATGTCCTCTCTCACCACATCCATAAACCTTCTCTTAGGCCTTTCTCTTTTCCTTTTACCTGGCAGCTCTATCCTTAGCACCCTCTTCCCAATATAACCAGCACCTCTCCTCTGCACATGTCCAAACCAAAGCAATCTTGCCTCTCTGACTTTGTCTCCCAACTGTCCAACCTGAGCTGACCCTCTAATGTACTAATTTCTAAAAATGATCTTCCTAGCTGTAATAGTATAAAATGCAATCAAGGAAAGCAAAAGGTTATCTAGCTATGAATGAAGTGCCCTGTGGCCTTTAAGCCATTGTGCACTGAGCAAATACATTTTTATTCAGTATTTACTTTACACTAAACTAAATCTCACAGTACATTATCTGCAGATCACAATGACTCACTATTTCACTGACATTAAAATTTACCAGGGTGACTAGCTGTCCTGGTGACAGGAACAGTCCTATATTAAAGGCGATGTGTCTCAATAAATAACTGAAAAATATCAAAATGATCCTGTTTTAATGGGCTGCCCATCTAATAAAACATTGTTCTGCTGGAACATTATCACAATATATTTTAAAAATATAATAAAGGTTAAATTAAATTCCAAAAAATGACACCCACACCATCTCCACCTCCACTCCCTCAATATAAAAAAACTGATCGTATAATAGCGCAGTCGAAACTCCGACAGGGAAAGATTGATTAAGAACTTGTGTTAAATTTGAACAGCATGGCGAGTGTGAGCAAGAAGCAGACAAAAACAGAAAGTACTGCCATTTGTTTCCACATCAACCACTGTGAAAAATCCTATGCATCCATTTGTGAAAGCCTTGCTGATGATGATCAGACACTTACCCTAAGTACCGTATATACTTGCGATTAAGTTCTCCCACGGATAAGTCTGGGCTTGATTTTACTGTATAATTTCCAGTATTTTATAATGTCGGTCATATAAGTCGAAAGCGGAAAACTCATGCTGTTGGTCCAAGAGATTATGATATGGTAACACCCACCTGCGAGAGTAACCATGGAGCACACTGCCTTTTTTTCTATGTATTGTGCCCACACGTGACCACACAGTAATACCCAAACTATTTCAAAGCAACGTTTGCACTGTTTTGTGTTTTTTGTATCTCACACCCTCATTCACCTTTATTGTAAGAGCATCCCTTATTTACAATGGAGCGTTCGATCAGAAGAAAATATGAAGCTGGATTTAAATTAAAAGTCGAAGTGGCGAAAGAAATTGGTAACTGCGCTACTGGTGCAAGATTGGAGGAAGCAAGAAGATGTAAAAAAAAAAATTAAGGGTCACATTTTTGAATGGGTGTATAAGTCAGGGTCTGATTTTATGATCGATTTTTCGGGTTTCAAGACCCAACTTATACGCGAGTATATGCAGTATTTTCTAGTGATGGCCAAAAAAAATTTTCTTTTCATGTTCATGCAGAAAAGAGGTAAAAAAAAAACCTGATACAATACAAGTTCATGGGGGACCAATGTTGAACAACAGCAATCAAAATCATAACACCATCCGTGAAAAAAATCTCATGTTACAACATTCCCCAACATGTTTTCAATAAAAATAATGTTCATAAGCCACTTCTGGAAAATGCTCTTGTGAACTTGAAAGGGAACATGCTTAGACGCAAATGAGCACTTGAATTGTAATACTGTACACCTCCCACAGTCCAAACATATGCAGGTCAGGTGAATTGGCATTGCTAAATTTGTGTGTGTGTGTTCTCCTTGTGATGGATTAGTTCCCTGTTCATGTATTGTTCCTACCTTGCACCCTATGTTTACAGTGATTGCAGGTACTGTATGTGCTCCAGCTGTCCCTCTACCCTGACTTGGATAAGCAGGCTTGGGAGATGGATGGATGGATAATTGAATTTCATCCCAATATTTACATACCCATGTAAAAGATGAAAAGTCGTTCGTGTATGTGTGTTTGAGGGTTATGTGTGGTTCTTATATTAATTAAAAAAAGATAATTGAGATAAGATCAAGGATGCTTTAGGCCATTTTGCCAAATAATAAAAAATGTAAAAAAGTCAAATTATATACCTAATTCATAACACCTACCCCAGGCTTCACTCAGACCCAAGTGTTTGTTAAGATCAGCAACACACCAAATGAAAAAATCATTTGAGACCTCAAAAAGACCAATAAAGAAGGCCTCACCTAAGGCAGCCTGACCCCAAACTCCACAGGCTGGCTTTGATCTAAACAGGCCTGAAAGTGGCCCTACTAGGGAGAGGAAACAAAAAACCTCTGGCTAGGAAAGATAAGGCTAAAGCAGAAATGTTACAAATAAAGACATTTATTTATACAAATGCAAAGAAATAATCTAGATCATCTCCATTTATGCACTCTTAGTCTGAATTTGGACTGTTCAATATTTAAACTCATTCAAAAAAAACTTTAATCCTTTCCAGCTCTTCTGAGATCTCTTTTTGTAAAGGCATGCTGATGCTTATTGTGAACAGCAGACTCAACATGTTTGAGTCTTTCTGTATTAGTCAAAGTAGCTCTAAGCCACACCTTCGGTCTGATTTCATTGGTTGGACTCTAAGTTTGCCAACTCTTGACTCTAGTTAGCTTTTTTAAAGTCATCAGTCTATGGGTTCACAAACTTTATCCAACCTACACTGTGAATGTTTGAATGATGTATTCAATAAGCATGAGAACAATACATTAACTTGTGCATTATTAGTTGAAACAGTGTTTGTTCATTACTGTAATTTAAATGAAGATCACACAATGTTTAAAGATAAATTTATACATAAATGTAGTTTTTTCCAAAGTGTTCACATATCATACTTTTTCATGTCACTGTGTATCCAAGTGAAGAAAGATCTGGAAGGGAACGTCAATCGAAAGAAAACTGGAAAAGGCAGACCAGAAGTTTAACACAAGTGGGCACTCATAGAACATATGGAGACAAGTACCAGGAGCTTTAAGTGGGTGGGTAAGTGTCCTCAGTGTGGCATATTTTATGATGTAAGAAATAAATATATTTGGATTGAACTTGTTTACAAAATGTTTATCTTTGGAAGGTGTTTTGTCTTGGTAGAGTAATATATTACTCTACTTTCCCCTTTTGTATTATTAATATGTATCATTTCTCAGAATGCCTCTAATCTCACACTCACCACTCTTTATAAGGTATTGCCCATATAACTTCTCCCCACCTTCCCTTCTACATGTATAACTTCAGGCAATTAGGTGTAGTAAAAGACAAGCAGGAGTTAAGTTACACATAAAATAATGTATATTTGATAATATTCATAAATAATAACAATATTCATTTGAATATTGGCAACCATACAACCTGATAAATGGTGATGTGTAGTTTCAGGTGGCGCACAGACTTGTTAGTAACTTAAAATGTCTCTAGTTAAGGCATCATTTGAGGTCAGCTTTCTTCAGAACAGGCCACATGCCTGTCTCAATATGGCTGCTGAGCTGTGCTCTTCATTGTGCTGTCCTTTTCAGTTCATTAGTTTGGTAAGAGAGAGAGAGTGAGGGAGTGAGCAAATTTATAGATTTTCTGTCCAACCCCTACAGCCAATAGGGCGTCATGGTACTTAAAGGCTTTTGATACAAGACAGTTCCAAACAACCATACTTCAGAACAATGGGGTGATAGAACATCTTCACACCTGTCCCCAAAACCATATGTTAAAGTAAAGCTTGGCAGATAGGCAGCCTGGCTTTAATGTGGGGGGCTGAGAGACTTCAAAGAAAAGCTTGTTTCAGGCACTTCCCCCAACTCTGTCATAAAATTCACTTTCCTGACTTAGTTTTGCCTAAGTTACAAATAAAGACATACAAAATATTTATCAATTTATATGCAAAATCTCACATCATAACAGAAGGCTTAGATCTCAAAAATAGATTTCAATGATAAGAAAAGTGTTGAGGGTAAGTCACACTGAAAAACTGGGGTTAGCAAAGATGAAGCCAGCAACGACAATTTATTTACATGGTTTTGACTGTAATTCATAACCTATGTGCTGGTCATGTAAAATGTGAATACTTGTGAATAAATGTGAAGGTGAATACTTCTGGATGTTACTATTCATGTCACTCTCTAAATGTTTTTGAATATACACTGTACTATGTAATATAATAAAGGGAAATCCCAAAGTAAAAAAGGGATTTCAGAAATAAATATAAACACTTGATGTTGATTTGTAACATTGAATGCAAAGAAAAATCAATACAGTATTTAAAATATTTAAATTTCACACACATATTAGATTTTTTAAATAGCTTATATCAATTATTATAGTTATTAATATCTTTAAAATGTGATTTTATTTTATTGTAAAAATTATATTCACTTTACAGTACAACTGCTTTGGTTTTTTGATGAAAATGGCCAAGCTATTTGAAATTTCAACCTCAACATCAAAGCACAGTCAGAGCATAAGAAGTAGAAAAAAGAATATATAAAGGGACAAATTGGGCAGCTCAAAGTTTCTGCTCATAGATTACATATTGATCTCCCCAGTTCATTAGAAAGTGACACGCTGTGTGTGCTAGGCAACAAAGATATCTTCAAAAGTGCAGAACTTCAAAATGTAGTTGGCTTTTTTAAAGGTGTCTTAAATCCATATTTGCAATTCAATACAACTGAAGTGAGATCTTTGATTGTTCTTTATTATCTTTTACACCTTGTTTGCACATTAACTGTAGTAAAACTGGTCATACATTTACTATGCATTGGCTCCTCAACAAAAATAAAAATCT
Organism: Erpetoichthys calabaricus; assembly: GCF_900747795.2. Classification (NCBI taxonomy): domain Eukaryota; kingdom Metazoa; phylum Chordata; class Cladistia; order Polypteriformes; family Polypteridae; genus Erpetoichthys; species Erpetoichthys calabaricus. The sequence goes on from NC_041402.2 coordinate 24,394,606, forward strand.
TAATTTTGTTGAAATTTAACCATTGGAGTTTTCGGGCTTGTGAGATAATCTAGACGTATGTCAAAGATCTCATTAGTATCGATCAAGGGAAGCCACTCCGTGTGTTTTTAGATTTGACTGCAAGTGTGTATATGAAATTTCCCTCATTCTAAACCAGTGATCTTGGTAAACAGGAATAGCATTAATCTGGCTATTAATAAGAAAGGGATCTTCAATAGCTGTCCATCCATTCATTTTCTGTACTAATTTAATTAGTTCATGATACCAGTCACCCAGGTCCTGGCTTAACTATGTCCCTAGGTTGGAAAATACCCTGGATAAAGCTCTAATCTCATCACAGAACACACTCAAAAATCTACTCATGGATCATCCTAGGTTCTCAAGTAAGCTGACCTCAGCATCTTTTGGGTGTTGGAGGAAAACCAAAGCAAACACAAGAAAAACTTACCGAGACATAAGTAGAACATTCAAGATGTAATTTGGCATTGACTGCGAAAATAGATTTATACCTACTCTTGTGGAATGGGTAAGATATTAATGCTAACCTCTATTCCTACATTTAAAATTCATGAGTTTGGAAATTAAGAAATCCAGTGTACCCTTTCAATAGATTTTATACTTGACATTTATCAGAAAGAAATTTTGTTATCCTTGAACAACTCCTAAGTTTTCATTATTAAACCTCTTTCCTTTGTTTCTGTTTATTGAGTGTTGGATTGTGGACTTGGATTTCTCAGCCTTTTGTGGATACTTATTTAACACCCTTTATTTTGTTTATAAATTTTTTTAATGACCTGTTTACTGTCCCTTGCTCGACTTCTGTTGTTATAATCAGCACAGTGGGACTGTTTATAACACTAGAATCCCTGAAGCCTACGAAAAAAGTCGTAACACCTTAAATTCTCTCGCACCTCCTCATCAGCATCTTTGTTTTGTCAATCAGCACAGAGTTCTCCCAGCTCATCTGTTTATCTGGGAGTTAGGTGTCTGGAATTGTACAGGGTAAAAATTATATTATACACTTCATGTGTGTTCCGTGTCTACAATAATCTGGGTAAACGTAGGATGACAGGAAATGCGAGGCTGGAAATGTTGAAACATAACTAAAACAGAAACTTTTTTATGCTATAGTAATACAGTACAACCCTCTTAACCAGCCACTTTGGGACTGGACCCATTCTGGCTGGTTAATTCGACGCATACCTATTTACATGTAGAAAAATATTTCTAAGGTATGTACTGTACCTCTTCAACGCTCCTGAAGAAACCATATCCACAAGGCTTCATCCACGATTTCGCACACAGGTTTTTTTCTCGTACAACGACTGGACAGTGCGGTATAGCGGGTCCACAGCTCAAGTCAAAAAGGCCACCTTTTAAATAAATAATCGCCGCAGTGAGCTTAGTGAGTATGTGTGGCCGATTGGTTCCCGGGGAATTTGTGATGCGGGCGATCCTAGCTTAAGTGCACAGGTGAGGAGTCATCCGCATCCGTAGTTGTTCCCAGGAACTACTAATTGCCACATCTGATCCATGTCCCCGTGATAAATAGAAGCATGAGGCAGCTAGGGGGAGAACAGGAATGAACTGGAGGTTAATGGAGAAGGAAACAGATAGAGGAAAGCCGGTGCAGGAGAGCGAGCGAGAGAGAGTAGATTCTATGGAGCAAAGGCAGGCAGCTGGGCGGTGAACCCCTGCAGATGAGAGTTTGGCTGACACTCAGTGGGGCTGAAGAAAGAGGTTGCTCTAGCTGAGCGATCACGGTGCTGGAGTGATCGGTATTGAAGACGACTGGCCGTCGAAGGATAGTGGCAGTTGTGGAGGCTTTGGGCTGGTTTAGCCCCAGTGTGAGAACCCTGACCGCAGGGGAAAGAACCCAAGTCTCGGTCCGGATGGAGCCCGACGTAGCCAGAGATAGGATGGGTACTGGACCAGTGTGGAAGGCAGCTGCACCTGCAGGTAGGGCGACTTCCCTGTTGCGAAGCCCAATGGGAGAAGCAGGGGAGCCGCCAGGTAGAAAGAAGAAGGCACCGTGAAAATTCATAGGAATACATAAGGAATATGTAAACGGAAATCACTCTGAAAGTAGGAGCCCTCTCACCTTCCAGGAAAGAAGGAAGTGCATACATATAATATAAAGAAGAAGTCACAATTAAAAATAAAAATTGTTTTATTTTAACAGGCCGGTTAATCTGTCGGCTGGTTAATGTGAGGCCAGTTAAGAGGGATTGTACTGTAATGACAGAATACTGACGTGAAGTGTATAATGTGTGAAGATTGAAGTCCAAATATCAAATAAATAGTTTCACAAAAGGTATAACAAAACAAGTGTGCCTTTATTCAAGAATATAGCCAAAGAAAAATAGATCATTCAATTTACATGTCGCTGTCAGTGAGTAAAAACCCAAGGCCAAATATCAATTGACAGAAAGTCAAAATATCTACTTGGCTGTTACAGAGGAAAGAAGTGCTACTTCATTATCCATAGGTTGCAGGTTCGAGTCTGGGTTCTCCCAGTTTTGAGTAGTGATCTTGCTATTATTATTACTATTATATAATAAACATACATTTGATTTGTATGTGTGTTATGATTCCTCCAGAATAATAATAGAAACCAGGTCAAAATAAAGCAAAGTTTGTAAGATAGTAGATTGGGTCAGCAAGCCAAAACACTAAACTAAATTCATAGATAAGATCATATGCAAAGATTGAAAATTCAGGAGTACCAAATATAAGTGTAGCATAGCATCTGACAAGGCACAATACTGTATAATCATTGAGTGTCATATCAGTCTGATTCTTTCACCCTAATAAATTAAGTTGCATGCAATAGATAAGGATCCAAAGATTAAATCCACTTGGAAAGACAATATGCTTCAGAGAATTCCCAAATGTGACCCCCAGGCTGTACTCACCACGACCCCATCTACAGATGCATCATCATGGTCCAGAGAATACTGGCACCAGAATCAAGTGTCCCTTACTGCCTACTCACCTTCAGCCACTCTTCTCTATGTCATCACTTTAGTAGACATTACCCACTGTAGTAGAAAGCTTCTTAGTAAACAGAAGTGAGTTGTAAAGGTTGAAGAGGAATATATGTGTAGTCATTGTGGTCTCCTACCATGTTTTTTCACATTATCATTTATAAACGTACTGTATACAATAAGTAAATAAGTTAAATTGACACAATGCTGTATATTATGCAGTGCCATAAGGCACTCACAATAATGATAAAAATGGATTTAGGAAGCATTGACAGTTTTTATTCTTTAATCATATTTTATATAAAAACAAAATGCATATATTTAATAAAAAAATCCTGAATAGTACACTAACTGAGTTGAGTAGGTCACTAACTAATTAGAATTATTCATGATGCTGTTGTCATATGCCATGTTTACTTTACATTACAGCTGTTGTGAGATTTAATATTTGTGGTCAGCTTAACTTTAATCATGCCTTTCTTTATGGCTTCAAAATAAGTATAAAGATGTAAACAGCGGATATCATTCTAAACAATTTAATTGCTTTTTACTACACATTGAATGTGAGTATAAAATAATTGGCCTAGTATGGGACATTTACATTTCTATATCTGTCTTTCTTGCTCATTGCTGCTTTTATGGCCATCTTCCAGGTTCACCAAGGTGGGCCAGTTGGTATTGGAGCAAAAATGTTTATGGCGGAATGTCCTACTTGACCCCAGTTTCCACCATTTGCCTATTGTGACATGCAAAAAAAATGGTGACCTTATTATAATTCCAGGTTATGGAGTGTAATTGATGTAATGTCACAAGAAATGTGTACTGGGCTTCAGTGTTCGGTGGGCTTCAGACTGAGGTCATTTATGTTAGGTAGAATGCCTAGAGGGGGCTGGGTGGTCTCGTGGCCTTGGAACCCCTGCAGATTTTGTTTTTATCTGCAGCAGTCTGGAGTTTTTATTTTTTCTGTCCCCCCCCGGCCATCAGACCTTACTTTTATTCTATGTTAATTAGTATTGCCTAATTTTATTTTTTATATTTTATCTTTTTTCTCTTTCTTCATCCTGTAAAGCACTTTGAGCTACATCATTTGTACGAAAATGTGCTATATAAATAAATATGGTTGTTGTTGTTACCTTTCATCTAATATATCAATCACTACTCATTGGTTATTATAACAAGGTTATGGAAATGACTTTTTCTAAAAGGTTGAATTAACTTATTTGAGCAGCAGGAAAGATGTAAAGTGAAGAAGCATAAAAAAAAGACAAAAAACAATAAAGTTGTTTTCAGGTAAAGAAAACATTAGCATTAACAATTAATTTTTTAATAATATTCCATTAATACTTCTGTATAATGAATACATTTTTATACACAATATGTACTGCATGAAATCATTATTACCTTCAACTAAGTACAGCTTTTCAACACATATAAGTGGAGAAAAGTATATTTTATTATAGAAGAAAATTACTACAGAAGGAGAAATCTGACAAAATTCCATGGCATTAGCTAAGTACCTAAATTCTATAGGTAATTATGTATGTGAACATAAATGGCAGATACTAGGATATTCCAGTAACAAAAAGACTTTTTCTTACCTAGTATTTCAGAGATGAATAATCTCCTCCATTCTCAGTTGTGATTGTTAGGCTTATTAACTTTCATATCAACATGCTCAGTTCAAAATTATACAGAGATTGCATGTAACCCCCCACAAGCACAATTTAATAGGCTTGGCTCCAGACCCAGTTTGTCATCACTGCTATTTAAACGCTCCTGGCACTTTCTTTCACATTTTCTGGCAGTGCCCCCCAAGTTGCTTCTCTTTGGTCCTTTGTGGCAAAAATCTCTCTCCTCGGTTCCCTCTGTACATCTTCCCTTGTCTCCTCAGGTTCTCCTTCTCTTAGATTTCTCCACTCCGTTTCTGTACTGCTGCAGAATATCATTCTAGCAACTACTGTTGGAAAACTGTTGCTAGCCTCTTGCTTGCTGTGTCACTTTGTCTCAATGGAAGGCATCATTCTTTAACTTAGTCTTTTTGGAAATTAACAACTCATCCAGCTCTACAGTTCAGGGATGGCTTAGTGGGGTTCAGCTGATCAGGAGCTGGGTGTGGGTGGGCCCATGATATACTTTCCTTGCTTGTTTTCATTGTACTTCAATCTCCTGTACCTGCTGGCTGACTGTTATACTATTGTCCATTTTGTATTATTGTTTCATTTATTTATTTATTTGTTTGTTTGTTTTCTATACGGTCAAATAGGGTTCAACACTTCTCAAGGTAGAGAGGGGTGGGGGGTTTGGTGGGTATCTTTGTTGTTTCCTTTTTTCTCTTTCTGAAGTTAAACAAAACTTGTTCTCATTTTCAGATATGTATTAATTCAATATTAAAAATTATATAAATACTAGTCATTAAGCCCGTTACAATAACGGGCGCTAGAACAGTAGTGCATAAACATTAGTAGGAACAGTCTACATTAAATGGCAAGGAACCTTGACCTCATTCTGTTTGTTGGTCGTATTTTTCTTTGTCTTTCAGCCTTTCTTTTGTTGATGTTTAGTTGCTGAGCTGACCGTTCTTCGTGGGCTGCTGCCGTGTATTGTGTGTCTTTAATCTTCTGTGAGAGTCATACTGTCTTGTACGTCCGCTGGCTTGTACGTCCGTAATATGCCTTTAACTTTCTCTGACAGTAATACTGGCTTGTATGTGGCTGTAATATGCGTCACTGTATTGTGTACCTTTAATTTCCTCTCGTAGTAATACTGGTTTGTATTTCCGTAAAATGCCTGTAATTTTCTCTGACAGTAATATCACGCGTCACATCTTGCCCCGTGCATGCGCACTTCACCAGAAGACACACACACACACGGACACCTGGACACACACAGGGATTTTATTAAAGAGGATATATATATATAAATATAGATTTATATATATATCTATCTATCTATATATATATATATATATATATATATATATATATATATATATATAGAGAGAGAGAGAGAGAGAGAGAGAGAATAGAATAAATATATAGATATAATATAAAAATTGATATATATCAATTAAATCATAATTTGCTTACAACTGTCAGATTGGTGCTCTTTAAATTCTAATGCTATATGTGAAGCCACATTTCCACTGCAGTACCGTCCTGAAAACCACATACAAGCTGTTCTTGAGTTTGGATCTTTACGTTAGATGTGCTTTGAGCATTGGTTGTGTTGACACTGTTTAACTCTTAAGCAAGCCATTTTTTGCTGTTTCCCTAGTGAACAATTGATTAATTCGATCATAACATTATCACATACGTTTCACCTGAACTCCAGGTATAAGTTGCAGTCCTTACTGAATACATATGGGAATTGTTCCTTTATTCCTGCTCTTACTATACTGTAATTAAAATTTGTCTGTAATATATAGAATGTAAAGAATAATTAAAGGATAAGTTCAATGTTTTTCAAGTCAAAGTTATTTCTTCACAAACGTGGTATATATGTATTTGCCACACAAAATTGTGTTCTAAAGGTAAATGGTTTTCTACAAAATTTTAAAAAAAAACACTTAGCCTGTCTTGACTTTTTATAATGAAAGTCAAGCAACATTGGGCCTGACCAGAAAAACAAAAGCCTAAAAACTTACCAAATGCAATATGTCCATTTTACAAGCCAAGAAAGTTATCAGGCATTTTAGAAGACTGGCTATGCAATGTACCTCAGTGTTTGCCTTCCTCTGCAACAAACTCTCATCCCCAGAGGTGTGGTTTTCTCTCGTAAAACAAAATTACACTAAATTGTTTGTGCTACATCCTTGGTATTGTGTTGCTTTACATGTGTATTTATGTGAGAACTCCTTCCATGAATGCCACTGCTATTACACAAGTGAACAGGAAATAGATCCTGTCACACATGCGCACCAGAAGGTCACCTTCCAGGTTCCTCCTAGGTATGAAATTCCACCGCAGGCTGAGAGGGGGCACTGCCACTAACTGTGTTGTCTTCCTTTTCCTCCTCAGTGTTGAGAAACTGACAAATGGGGGCCTTTGACTCCACCCCTACCGGTCACCAGACCATAAAAACACAGGCACCAGGAAGGAGGTGTTACTCATTGACTGGGAGAGTGAAGAGATGTGGTTTGGCCCCACATGATCTAAATAAACCCTTGAGAGGCATAATTTTCTGTCGTTTATTGGACCCTTGTGCTTTTCCTTTTGTTTGTTTATTGCACAGTTGCATGTTAGCTTTGTTTGGACGTTTGGGTTGGTGCTCTAACATTTATCTTGTGGCATGAGTTGTCATTCCCTTAGATGACCAAAATCTTTACCTGAAGAAAAATATCACCAGGAATATGTGATTAAATTATTATTTCCAGATCCCTTTTCATGCTTTATTATATCAAATGTTTTGATACTACAAAGTGGACATACTGTATTTGTTAAGTTTGTAGGCTTTAATAATATAAGTATCGTTGTTCATGTCGAAGTCCTTACTATGCAAATGCTATTTAAATCACGTAGACAGGCAGCCACATACTGCATGTGAATGCTATTCAGTGGAAGAATGAGGAAAACTAAAGGTGTAAGTGCTAATGAATGACTACTTAACGCACATTTATTAGTAACAGTAACCCTGCATTTTCATGTACAACAGAGTTATAGATGTTATCAACAATGACCCAGCACCCATAAAACACTAGCAATTCTATAATGAGAATCTGGTATTGTTGAGAAGAAAACTTTCCTCTACCTTCAAAGAAGGAAGTCATAGAGCCAGCCCAAAGAAGAATGACGAACATTTCATTATTTTCACAGAGTTATGCACAAATGTTATGCATCCACTTTTATACTTTTTATAATTACCATTACCTCATCTAATACATCACGTGATCAGACTCTTAATATGCAGAACTTTATTATCAACTCCAATCAAGTAACGCCAACAGTTATTGTCAGTTCTCCCATAATTCTGAACACTGCGTCATTAAGAGGGTGTTTTGTGGATTGTCTTATTGATCTTTGCACCACTTTATGGGAGGGGTGTATGGGCTTTCCCATCAGTTTATACCTGGTTTTCTGGGGGGGGGGGGGGGGGTGTTTGTTTCTCATTTACCTCATTCTAACATTGTACTTGTAATAGTACAACAATCTACATTGGTAGATTCTCTAGACGAAGCAGAGACCTCATGCTATTTCACATTTAAGTTACATTTAGTTAAGCCTTGAGTTACATTCAATCCTTGTCCTTGTGTTTAATAATTCATACTGTTATGGCTTCATCTCTTTATACTTGCAATAAACTGTAAAAGATTATTATATATTAACTTAACAATTCCATAGTATCAGTAATTTTCCAGTTTATTTCTGGAGCCTCCTGTGGCTGCAGATTTTCATCCCAACTGTTTTCTTCTTTTCATTAGACTCGTACATTAATTAAGAAAGCTGTTTCTTCCAGTTTGTGCTTTTTTGCATTTGTCCAGAAATTACAAACAGATTATGCTCTTTTACTGAATGAGGCAGCTGCATAAGAATTCTTCTTTTTTGGTTTTCAGCTTTTTGTTCTTTTAGATTGTTTTATTTATTTATGTCATTAATTAAGCTTGTTAATTAAGCTTATTAATTAATTAATCTCCTGAGCTCATTATTAGCTTTCCTACCACTGAGAACTATAACCAAAAGTTCCTTTGAATCATTGGTAAGGTGCAGAGATCTATATTTTGCTTTTATTTAACTGTGGTGGTTGTTATAAGAGTTTTAGAATGACGACCAAAGTTCTCTGGACAAAACTTACCTCGTATTTGAAAACCAAAATATATGTCTAAACCATAATCTTAATTTTTTTTTTCCTATTATAATATCTATTGGAGTAGTCTTTCTTTAATCTTTAACAAAGTTAGGAGATTGTTTAATGCACACAGCCATCTTTTATAACATAGCCACAATTATTTTATGGGTCATGTGGTATGTGTTTTGGAAAGGTGAAAACGGTGAATTCCAAAAGACCCACAAAGCAGGCCATGCACTTTATTGGCCTGCCCAGAAGATCCTTACCCCAAGTTAGACTACTACCTGCACACTGCTGCCTACACAGCCCTAAAAATGGGGACCTGGATTTCAAAGTTGAAAATATTGACTGAAGTCCCACAATTAACAAAAGTGCTTTACAAGGGAGAGAAACCTTAACTCTTTGCTTGTATAGACAATCCAACCTGTAATCGTTATGAAGAGTTTATAGGGAAAAATAGTAAACTATGATAAAGTGCTCAAAAGAGGGAAAAATCAGCAAAAAGGTATTTGCTTAAAAGGTTAATCCACAGCAACCAAGAGTTTCCTTGGAGAATAATGCAGAGAAGAATAAGAGCGTCTAAATGTAACCGACTGACGCAGGTCTGATTAGCTGCTTTGCTGCCTGCTTTTTTGAGTATGTGTTAGATTTGGAAACAGTAAAAATCTGTTTCAATATAAATATTTGTAATTTATTAAGCATTTGAAAGTGTCATTGCAAATCAGCATTTTTTTAAAAAGACATTTGCTGGCAGCAAGGACATTTTTAGACCAACTAATCTTGTCCTAAGAAATCGGTTTATGACATACCTTGATGTATCATTCTTGGAACAGACATGGCTGGAAATCTTTTCCACATTTATAATCCTGCCAGGATGGATCCGGAACAGTACCAGATATGCCACAGCCAGACTTAACTTTATAGACTACATGTTTAGAAACTCACTTGGCATTATTCTTGCAATGGAGAGATGTTACACTTTCCTAACTAAATCATGATGAGCTGATACGGAGGTACATTGTGACCTAAAAAGCAACAACAAAAACCATATTTTTCAGATTATGTTATTTTTCCAAACAATGGCTTAAAGACTTATTTTTTTGAGAAGATTTCAGTTTCATTCGCTTCTACAGAGCAAGGTGGCAGTCTCTTTAGGGAGAAGATTTATCAAGCTGGCAGTGGAACTAATGAACAACAGGTGGGCAGTAAGTTTCTACTGCCATTAATGCATGCCCTAAAATGTGTGAAAACTGGTATGCGTGCCAAATCAGTGGTATCAATATCAATGGACCAATTCTGGTATCCTGCTGTCAGAACGTCTAAAACAGGCACCCAATAAATCAAATCAAGTGACAGTGTGCCAGACATGAGCCTGAAAATCTACACGGTTTTTGACTATGAGCCAGATTACAGCCTTTCACTAAATGGCTACAACCATTAGAAAGTAAAAGAAACCAGGCAACCACAACAAGTAAAATATGAAAGGAACATTTTGTAATTTTATTTTAAATGTGGCTGCTTCAGATGTTCTTAGATAAAATGAATAAATGTAATATATGAATAAGATATTTGACCAGCAGGACAAGTGGATTCAGAAAGTATTCAGACCCCTTCACTTTTTTCACGTTACACTATGTTGCAGTCTTACACTAAATTTATTTGATTAATGTCTTCCCTGCATCAAGCAAAGCTCAATATTCCAGAATGTCAAACAGGATTTTCAGTTTTTTTTGCAAGTTCGGTAAAAATAAAAAACTGAATTATCACACTAATACAAGTATTCAGAACCTCTGTTATGACACTTGATCTTTGGCTCAGGTACATCCGATTTTATTGATCATCACTGACACGTTTCTACAGCTTGTTTCCAGTCCATCTGTGGTTAATTCAGTCGATTTCATATGTCACAGGTCTGACTGTAGGTGGTGCATAATGCCAATGGATTTTTGTAGCTTGTATCGCTCTTTTAGCTGGCTTATTAGCATGATGGAATTCCAGAGCATTTTCTTGGTGTCTAATCCCCAGGCTGATAGAATTTGTCAGTGCCATTACATAGCTCTCCCTTTGAGGTTGGTGTCCTCCAACACCTTGCAATGGCCTACAAACTCTTTGAAATGGTGGGGCGGACTTCTTTTCCAATGTTGTTGTGCAACCAGTGACAAAGACGCATTAACATGTTAGGGGGTGCAGCAGGGATGTTGAGTGCTCTGTTTGCATGCAATGCAGTATGGGTGGTAAACACTGCACTTCTGTACGGTGACCCAGCCATCATAAGTGGGCAGGTAAACCTCCTTGTGTTGAACTGCAGATGTACTGATCTCTTGGCTGTCTTCCTTCACTGAACTAATACCATTCCAGGTCCAGATCTCAGCTTTGAGATTCTCCCTCAATGGCTGCTCTGTAAAAGCTTTATACTCTTCCTCATCCATTGCCTGTGCAGTCTTGTTACCAGCACTTCCTCAACACTACTCACCTGGGGAAAGCGGGGATTCAGTCTGCCACACTCTTCTCAGGCTCAGGCCAAAAGATCTTAGCAGGTGGAGGAGATGCAAAGGTACCAGTTCCTCCTGTACTGATACTGCAAATGAGATTTTAGATCTCAGATCTCAGCATTAAAACTCTCCAGCAAATCCACATAAGAGCCCAGCAAGTTCATTACGTGTCTCAGTGGCACTCTCTGCTTAGCTTAATTTGACTGTAGGTTCCTCACATTAATGTAGTGTAGTGTCACTGCTGCATTGTGAACTACAGACTTTCTAAAAATGCATACTAGAGTAGGAAAACTATCCAACCCTGGCTAGCCAGGAAAGGGGCAAACATCAAATCTTTATAAATAAAAAAAATTATTATAAAAATTGCATAGAAGCAAGAAAGCAATGCCTTCAAAATGGGCAATCCCAAAGCAAACATAAACCCAACATGAAATCCAAGAATGGTTAAAGTAAACAACAGAATGGTCATAAAAATCCAGCAAATCAGAAATTTTAAAAAGAACATGAGACCTCACCAACCACCTAGCACATTTAATGAACTGCAAGGGACTGTGGGATTTGGCTAAGGGCATCAATTACACTGCAGAGCAGGTGGCCTTACCTGTTGAAAGACCACCCACAAAACATTTGGAACTTAGAATAAGAAACTAAATGAACAACGGTGTTAACATAAAAATGAACATAACAAACATAACACCACTATGCAGGAGAGGGGATGATACCCCGGCTGAAACACAACATGTGCTTGCTGGTGGCTAAAGCCAATGGATGTGTGCTCTTTACATTGTTCTTTCACTGTAGGTGGCTTACTGTCCTTAGAATGATGATCTGCTTTAGCCACACTAGTTGGAATTCATTTGTGACTCGTTTTTGTAGGCTCTCCTACAGCTGGCTCCGAAGCCAGTATTTGCTCATGCTGTTCTTGACTCATCCCCGGACTGATGCAACTTGGCAGCGCAATTCCAGTATGCTGAACAGAACATGTTCTATGGCTGAGTAAAACCAGCCAGTTAACTATTCGATTTCAACTTCTATTAATGGAATAGAAACAAAAGCGAAGCAAAGAAGCAAATAACAAAAAGAGCTTTTTACTGTAGCATTGCATGTGTAAGTGAGAACTTTATGACTTAATTCCCCATTGAAAAAATGTATTTTAATTCTGGTTTGGAAAATATTGTAATGTTTGCATCTTTATTTCCATCTTATTTTAAAACAGGATTGCTTCCACTTCACTTTTTTTTTGTAAAAGTCATGCACACTAATTTATGATAGTTTGAAATTAAATTTGGTTTAACAGATTGTAAAGATAATGTTAATACATCTATACTGTAGTTTTATTAAATGTAATTTAGTTTGTCTAGGTCTGAAACAATCTTAAACTATAAAAAACAAACACCACAATGAAGTCATAAATTTACTGGAACATTTCCCTGACAATCAGAATTTTAATTCTAAATTTACTTACCCCTGGAGAGAGTAAAGAAAAAGTTAGCATCAAAGTGCCACATCAACAGTATAATTTATAACCAATTTACACTGTATAATTATATTCCCTGAGTAAACTTGTGTTACTTGCTACACATTTCAATACACTTTCGGATTATTTCCCTTTGGAGTAAAACTCCCCCTTTTTCTGTGCAATTACTGCATCCTATAACAATCTGTTATTGCTAATATGAATCCTAAATATGCAGTCTGTGGCCTTCTAAATTAGTACTTAGATGCTCTGTGAGTGCATCACTGATTTGCTTGTGAAGCTTAGGCACTGTATATACTGTAGATTTCATTAACTCCTTTATTTTATTTTTTATTTTTTGGGCAAATAATTGTGTGTCTAGATGGCCTAATCCCTAACCTGCTTTAGGTACACCGTAATCATGTGGCACACTGTGCAGGTTCATTATGTGCATGTTTTGTTATTATCACAGCCACACATCTCCATGGATTTGTATCAGAAATATTAAATTTTATGAAGTGAAGCTGAGACTGTCAGTTGCTTTTGAAGGCACCTAAAACAAATAATAAGAAACACCAGCCATTTGAGCAATGTAAAAAAGCACTGTCATTTGTATAATTAATGAGTCAATTTAAACTATGTGTTTCAAAGAGCTAAGTTATTTGTATGAAATTTTAATTAACCAAGGAAAAGCAACATCATAGCCCGAAAAACAAACAAAAAATAAACTGCAGAGTCAAACAGAGATATTTATGGGTGCGGCTAGAAATAGAAATACTAGCTAAGGAAAAGATTTGTTTGCTGAAGATGGAGAGTTTGATCGTGCCATCAGGTCGTTCTTGGAGCTGTTAAATCATGAATCGGCCAAGGGCAGACTGGAAAACCTCAGATGAAGTCATTCGTTTAAAGCCCTTAAGCCAGGCTCTGACTGGAACAGGCCCAATGGAAGCAGCTGAAGGTTCCTTTAATCAATGACAACAATTCTGCAACTTGAGCCAAGTGACTTGTCATCAACTTAAAATGACCCTGGTGCTTTGCTATTTTCTATGTATTTATTGCTGTTATTTAAGCTTCCCCTTAAACACTGTAAAAGGCTGCTACCATTTCATAAATTGTATTTCCTAATAAAGAAAGAAGATACTGTATAATATCAGGTTATACTAAATCAGTTTATACAAGCTCCTACTGGAACTTTAATCGTAGACTACTCAACCATTTAATGATCTGCTTATCGATTGCATGGTAGATGGGAGGTAGATCCAATCCTGGCAGCAATTAGATGTAGCTTTTAAGTGAAAAAACGGTGTTACAAGACTATAACTATTTTATAGCACTCATAAAGGAAAACTTGTATTACTTTTAATTGTGTGCATTTAAACAGGTTTAGCAGAAGACTGGACGAAGCAAAAGGCAGACACAGGACAAGAAGTCATGACAGCAGATGATTAACACTAGAAAAAACTCGTAATCCTGGGCTACCTTAAATTTCTTCGCACCTCTCCATCAGCATCTTTGTTTTGCAAATGTGTCGATCAGCACAAGCAGCCTGCTATCTGATGGAGCTGATGCCTGTCACAAAATTCTAGGAGCTCAAGTCTCTTTATCTGGCAATGAGGTGCCAGGAGTTGTATAGGGTAAATAATAAATCGTTATTTGGAATGCATACATTTCATGTGTGTTCTGTGTCTACAACGATCTGTGTAAGTGTAGGATGAAAAAAAATGGGAGGCAAGAAATGCTGAACACATACCTAAAGCAGAAACTTTTTCCATGTTATACTAATAATGACGTGAAGTGTATAATGTGTGAAGACAAATATCAAATAAACACATGCGCTTTTATTCAAGAATATAACAAAGAAAAAAAACATTCGATTTACATGTTGCTGTCAATGAGTTAAAAACCCAAGCTCAAACGTCAATCGACAGAAGGTTGATATACATTCGTGGATGGTGCAGAGGTAAGAACTGCTGCCTTCTAACCAAAAGATTCTGGGTTCGAGTCCGGGCTCTCCGTGTTTTGAGTAGTGAGCTGCTATTATTATTACTATCTTATATATAAACGTCCATGCATGGAAGTGTGTCTGTCTATCTGTCTGGCCCGGAAGTGTGAGGCTAAAGCAAGACAGCTCAAAGAGCCGACAAGGCATCCCCAAGTTAGTGAGTCGGAGACACACTCGCTTAGCCGCTGATAGACAAGGGGGGCAAGCACGTCTGCAAAACAAAATCTGCCGACTCTGCATTTCAATTTTGTTTCTGACGATTTCAATAGTTTCTAGGAGCCTGGGCTTTTTACAGCATGGGCTTATACAGCTAGTAATATAATAAAAACATACATTTGATTTGAGTCTGTAACATTCAATGTAAATTTTGTCTACTAAAAAAGTTACCGCTTTTTTTTTATATTCAGTTTTATTCTGTCAGTAACATTCACGTGGTACAACGAACTTACCTCAGCATGCACTTTCAGCATGGCAATGCAAGATCTAAACACTAGCGTGGCGAATTGCTCGCATACTAAAGTGACTTTCGTTGCAGGTGGAAGTCCCATTTTACTTATTGTGCAAAACAGAGTTGTGTGGCAGTGCAGCAGTCTATTAGCTAGCAAAAGCATGGTGAAGAAGTTGTCTGTTGTTATGGCTCTGCCTTTGGCCAGAAACGGCTCCATAAGCTTTTTGACCACAGACTCGATCTTTGCCCTGAGTTGTAATTCAAAACACAGCTCTAAATAAAACATTGCCAGACGTCCAAAATCACAGCAAACCTGTCATTTTTCACATGTTTTGCACGGGTGTCTTTGTTGTCAAAGTGTAAATGCCACATGATAGTCTTATAGTCACGGGACATTGTATCTTTGATTGCCAGTACAACAAATAGTTTTGAGTAGGCATCAGCCAGGGTACCAGCTGTGGTCTTCGCTGCTCTTGTGAAAAGAATGGAGATAAACAGCATCAACTCAGGGAGAGAAATACAAGTTCATTGTACCACATGAACGCCACTGACAGAATAAAACTGAATAACAAAAAAAAAGTGCTAACTTTTACAAGTAGCCAAAATTTACACCAGGTGTTACAGACTCAAATCAACTGAATGTTTTTATTATATTGTAGAAATAATAATAATAATAGCAGCTTACTACTCAAAACATGGAGTGCCCGGTCTTGAACCCAGGATCACTTGGTTATAAGACAGCAGTTTTACCTCGGCACTATTCAAGAATACATGTAAACTCCCTGTTGATCTAACAGCCACATGTAAATCAAATGGTTTTTTTTCTTTGGTTATATCCTTGAATAAAAGTGCACGTGTTTATTTGATATTTGGACTAAAATCTTCACACATTATACACTTCATTTCATAATTAGTATAACATGGAATAAGTTTTTGCTTTAGGTAATAGTATCACTAACTAAAAATAGCTATAGTATAAAAGACAGCATAGCTACTGAATGATGCAGACAGTACATGGTTTCTGAGAGAGGCAGATGAAAGGGAGGGATGACACACAGCTTTTAATATGAGAATGCAGTGCTGGTATGACAGAGAGTGAAAGAGGACGATGTCTCTACTGAAGATGCACCAAAACATCATGCTGTGCATAAACAAAAGGGCAGCGCCATCTAAAATGCACCTCAACGAAGAAGAAAAGGGGAAAGGCTGTGTCATGAAGGTGGCCTAACCAGTTATTATATGGTAAAGGAACAGCAACTTATTCAAACACTGACAGTTGGTTTTGGATAAAATGTATTATTTGTTCACTCGGCTGCCCTTTATCTACTATTAGATTTTGGTTGAAGACCAGAAACAATCCAGGGTTAAAAACCTGCAATAACAGAGGAAAACAGGAATGGTGCAAAAAGTTTTTAATGACACAAAATTATTTGTATTTATTCTTTTACACATGTTTGTAGTAACTGCTGTGTTGTGCTGCTGTGACTTTTCTCTGAAATTTAAAAGTCAGAAAGGAGGATAGGAAAGATCTGAGAATAATCTCAGTACCTTTCCTTACGTAACACCAAAGTCATTAAGGTCTCTGAAATGTTAACTATGGTAATAATTGCCACACACCACCTATTGGAATGTATTTTGTAATGTATGCAACATTAAAATGCAATGCATATTTCATTCCAGTAGACGCTGCTTTTAAGAACCTATGATAAATACAATCATAAGCCATTTTCATTTGAATGTCTGTTTGTCTACTAATCACACAAAAGCGGCTGAAGCGATTTTGAAAAAAAGTTTGCATGTGCTTTGTTATTGGTCCCACATAAACATAGGCCATATGTTGTATCAGGAAGATGGTTTATAATGGGACTCCAAAATCAGCACTGATGCAAGGACAACAGTTCCCATCAGTCAGCAAGAGTGCGCTAGGACAAATATATCATTATCAACATGTACAAAAATTTACAGCAGTGAAAGCAGAAGGTACATTTAGCATTTTCTTCTCAATTAGTTTGTTTAACAATTTCATTGTCATGCGCTATTATGGCTTTTGTCTGTGAATACGTCTTTTTGTCTCATTGTGGGTTGTCTTTAGCCATGTTGAATTTTCAAAGAAAGTTAATTTATACTCAGGCAATTATGGGTGTTTTGGCTAATCTATTTTTCCAATTTAAGCTAATTTTATGTCAGTTACAATTGAAGGAAGCTTTGCTTTCTTGTGGAAGAAGATTTGCAGAAATTTGAAGAAATGAGCATTCCAACCAAATTGTTCAGTCTATTTAAGTAATCTATGATGACAAATGACAAAGGGTACCCAAAAAAGTGCTGCAGAGAAGTGTGTGTCAAAATCACCAAAATGAATTGTCTGAATAAAGAAAAGCAAGCTGCAACAAAGAGTACAAGGAGAACAAATGTAACTGATAAAGCTGTGAAAGTGAAACAGAAGTAACATAATTATGACACACAAATGAATCTGAAGAAGAGAAAATTGCTGATTTGAGACAGATGCCACAAGAAAATGAACCAAAAGAGTCAGTGAACGCTCAAAACAATTACAATGGAATGCCGATTATCATTAGCAGCGAATACAAAATCTATTTCAGCGATGATCTGAAACCTTGAAAATTCTAGCAGAATTTGCATTAACAAATAAGGAAATGATTTTAGGGCATTCTTGTGGTGCCATTTTAAACTTTGCAGAAGAGAAACCTGTTGATGGAAAGTTTTCTCCATGTTTTTTCATCTATGGGTGCTAAAATTGCAGAGAACAGAGCAATGTTATGGTCAGATATGCCATTGAGCTACATGCAGAAGGGGGTCAACATCCACATCCATGGGTAATTCATTTGAATTAGCTGATACTTCTGTACTTAGATTTAAACACTGGACCAAAAGCCCACAATGTTTCATGGAGCAGGCCAGTTGGTTTATATAATTTTGCTGTATTGTGCTCAATTGTAATAGCAGATTTATTCTGAAGAAACTCTGTTGGGAAATAATTGTCCATCACTTTTGAGGAGGTCTCTTCGTTCAGTTGTCACAGAGGAGTTGCCTATATGACAGCTGTCCTTTTTTGCTGAATATTTTTACAGCATGTTGTATCATTTAACTGGCTGTGTGACCAAAATGAGGTGCTATAAAAAGAAGCACATCATCAGCTACAAGTGTGGTCCTGGACATAACTACAGGCTAAATACAGCCCAGCAAAAAAAAAAAAAAAAAGCGTCACCTTTTAAAAATCACTTTGAACAGTTACTGAAATCTCAGCTTTTAAATGCACATTAATTTTACTCCAATTTGCAAAGCCTAGTTGGGGAAATTTTGTTCTGAGTAACTCAGACATTTTAGTTTTAACATGTATTTAATGTGAATTAAAATGTTCTGCTTTTCTACACTAGGCCTACCTGAACTTTGTAAACTAGTGGTTTAGATGTGCATAAGTGTCATGCCTTAGGGAGAGAGCACTGTCAATCCTCTCACTTAGCGATGCCTTTGGCTATACCTCTTGCTGTCAATCATATTTCTACTAATTGCATAGCACTCACCTGAGGCCAATGCAGTCATTATTTCAGTGTTTTTAACCCAACTTTCCTCTTTGCTTCGGCACTTCTTTATGCATCATAACTTCCTTTATCTCTCCTCTCTTTATTTTCTTTGGTAATTTGTGATTTTTTTTTCCAGCATTTTTAACATTTTAATAATGTTTTTGCTGTGCCTTTCACCATATCTGTTAAGTCACCCATGTATTGACCTTTACTTCTTTGAAAATGACCATGTTTCTTTCAGCTTCCATCTTTCTGTTTCAAATTCACCCTTAAAGAGCACAGTGTACAGCTTTCACACCACTTACACTTAAGTATAATATCATCCAGTTCTGCACTAATAGACACTATGGTCTTATATTTGTTTCAATAAGCTGTTTAAACTCTCATTTGGGCCTCACATGAGATCCTCTAAATGCATTTGTATAATACATCATGGTTCCTCCATGCCCACAAATGATGTTTTGCTCTAGTGTACATGTGAAGTTAAAAGCCTGTTATAGATTGGAGTGCGATTTTTGGAGTTCAGTGGTAGTTAGTTTGAATATGAGTTTAGGACATAAGAACTTAAGAAATTTCACAGTTGAAAGTAAACCATTAAGTCAATCAGGATTATTTGTTTGGCTATTAGCTAAGCTGTCCCAGTATCTCATCCAAACAATTCCTAAAGTTTTGTCAAGTTTTTTGTTTTAACTGAATGGCTCAGTAGTTTGTTCCAGGTTACCCAAATCCTTGCTTAAAGAAGTGCTTCTAGGCTTCAGGTCGTAAATCCACTTCCCCTTAATTTCCTTTGGTGTTCTTGAGTATGTGACTCACCCTTTAGTCAAAAGAATTCCTCTGGCTCTACTTTATTGATGCCTTTGGGAATTAATTTGGAAGTAATGGATTAGGTCCCTACGTAGTCTCCTCTGCTCGAGACTAAACAGGGTTAATTCTCAGAGTCTGTCCCTAAGTGACTGGGATGCCCTTAGTTGTTCTCCTTTGTAGTGTGGTGACCAGAACCACACACAGTACTAAAGTTGCAGTCTCACTAGTGCATTAGAAAATTTAAGCATAACATTCCTTGACTTTTATTCAACAATTTTGTTTGTCCTTTTCATCTCTTGTGCACATAGCTTAGATTAAGAGAATGTAGTATCAATGTAAGCACCTATACCCATTTGAGAGATTGCTTCCTGCAGGACAGTGTCTCCCATCTTGTATTTATAACTGAAATTCCTTCTACCCACTTGTAGCACTTTGCACTAACCACATATTATTTTCTTTTTTTTTTTTGCTGACTCCTCATGATATCTATCCCTCCAATGTTAGTTTCATCTGTCAGTGTCACAAGTTTGCTAACTACACCACAATCTATGTCATTAATATAATTCAGAAAAACTAAGGGTCCAAGGACAGACACATAAGGGATTCCACTGAGGATCTCGTCGCTCTTATGTGGACTCTTGGACTCTTTGCCTACTGCCAGTTAACCAACTTGAGATAGTTTACCTACAATGTCTAATTTCAGAATTAATCTCTGGTGTGAGACTGTATGAAAGGCTTTATGAAAGTCTTAGTAAATTAATGCCGTATGTTTTGCGTATGTCAACTCTTCCAGTAGCCTGCTCAAAACATCTCATTGATTGGTTTCACAGGATCTTTTTGTCTTAAATCTATGCTGATTGGTATTTAGCATGCTATTTCTAAATGTCTTTTCTACTTCATTTCTTATTATGATTTCCATAATTTACATGTTATAGAAGTACAGTAAAATGTATTAATCTGGTAGTTACTAGTATCCATTTGATCTCCCTTATTGTCGACTGGATTCACGTGTGCAGTTTTCCTGTCTAGCACTTGTCTTCTCTGAAGTGGCTGCTCAAATATGACTAATAAAGATTTATAAATGACATCTTCATTTCTTTCACTACAACAGATTAATATACACACTTCCTGCGACAATTTGTGTAGTTAACGCAAATGGAGTCCTGTATGGTATTTCTAAATTTCACACGGAAGAGATATCAGTCAGGCAATGCGTTTGTGTCAATGTGATCTACTGTGACAGAATCCATCCATCCATTTTCCAACCCACTGAAGCCGAACAGGGGGTCACGGGGGTCTGCTGGAGCCAATCCCAGCCAACACAGGGCACAAGGCAGGAACCAATACCGGGCAGGGTGCCAACCCACCGCAGCTGTGACAGAATTTTCACAAATAAACAAAATATTACACAGTTGTAGGAAAGAATGTGATTTATTGTGCTGAGCAAGAGAAACACCAATAAATATAGGAATGGAAGATGAATTTTAACTTGGTTAACTCTGTTTTGTCTTCAAATAATTTGGTAAGATTCCTACTTTATTTAACTTTACCTTTCTCTGTTTTAGGATGTGGGTCTCCAGACTTATATCAAGATAACTGAGGCACACTCACTTTATGAAACAGAACATTACAAGTTATTGACAAACATAAAGATTATAGAAATATGATAACTGCATATATATGTTGACATATAAGACTAGATGCAGATTGACTAGCTAGACAAACATATAACAGTGGGAAACTGGCTGTTTGCTTGCTGTTTAAAGTTCTAATTTATCTTGGCACAGATAGTTTTATGATACCAAATCTTTAAAAATAAGGTCTGATGTTGTGTGCAATTGTTGCTTTGTTGCTGCTCTGAGCACAAGTGGAGGGTTCTTTTTGCATTAAAGTGCACTCTTTCACTTTGCTGTGTGACCTTTTTTTGTGGTGTTCTGTGATGCTGCTTTTTCAGATTGCTTTCTGCCATTAGGCCCTATGCTGTGTCATCTGTAACTTCATAGAAAAAATAATTACTCTTTCTGGCACAAAAGTTTAGATGCTGATGTTCCGTTGTTGATGTAATGGCTATTTCTCGGCTTTTCCAGTCCACTGGCCGAGAGCTTGGTTTGGCAGAAAGATTTCTGATCAAAAAAAAAAAAAAAAGAAAGAAAGAAATAGTCAGTTCTCTGCTCCCCAAACTGAGAACAGCTCATTGGCTTTGAGTTTCAGAAGACAGACAGAGTGCTCCAAGGGAGTCTCCAGGGAGTTCACTGAGAATGTCCAGAGAATGTATCCAGACAGGAAGAGTGTTTAACTAGTTTTAAGGGAATGTATAACTTCTCCTGAATGGATTAAGGTCACTTCCTATTACAAAATCAGTTTGTCCTCACAGGTGAGTTCTTCTGTCCATTAGAGATGTCAATCCTTGAATTACAGATCTTTTTGCTTGCTTGAGTTCATTTTGCACCTGGCTCAACAAGTTTGTGGAGGGGCTTCTAGATGTTGCTTGAACTCTGATTTACACCTTTGTTATCAAATGAAGTCCATGCATATCCTGGTACAAGCTGGAATTTAGCCATTTAGAATGGAAAATAAGTGGGAGAAGGTACAGCTGGATGTCAACAAGATCTGGATTTTTTTTTCAGAGTTTGTTTAAATTAAGTTGTATAAGGGTGTATGTTTTGTCTAGTTTTATTTTTTATATAACATCACCAAATTTCAAACAAATCAAAGGATACAGTTGTATTTTGGGTTTACAGTTGTTTAGTTGGGTTTACTCCTTTTTACAGTTTACAGTTGTTCAGTTGGGTTTACTCCTAAATACCGATATATCAAAATGTCCTTTCTTACAGGACACTTAATGACCCAGACCCATACCATCTGACCAAATTCCATCTTTTTTTCTAAATGGAAGGAAATGTTATTGTTGATGAGGGCATAAGCCAGTCAGTCAACTTTGCATTATATATATACATATATATATATACATTTATGATTGAAGTAAACACAACTATTTTTTGTTGATAGTTGTTCAAAAAGTACTCCTACTTTTAGCTTTGTTAGGAAAGAAAGATTTGATCAGATCAAATCAATTACATCTTAGACATGAGTCCTGGATCACTAAAAAGGAGCTTAACAATTGCTATGATTTGCATTTTTCAGAAATGTTTTCTGAAATTTTTATAACCCACAGATTATATGAATATGAATTTATGAATTTGCTTCCAGAAAGTGTTATTTCAAAGAATTATTTTATTGCCTTTTTAGTGATACCATTTTCTTCTTGCAGGCACTTCCATTTTGTGGATTAGTTACTACTGCGTTGCTAAGGTGATGATCCAGTAGTGAGCAGCTGTGGCATGATTTGGTAGAGGATGGGAGTATAAAGGTCATTACAAGCATGACTTTCGCTCTCCATATTTTTGACATTTATTTTTGGGTTCTAAATTTGGCTCTTTGGATCACATCTCTTCTTCTTGTCCTTTATTTAAAAATTCTCCAAGATGATGCCTAAAAAGGCTGTTCAACTTTACTGTCAAGATGAAAACTGAAACATGAGATCCAGGACATGTCCCTGAACTATGCTTCAAGTATAACATGTCTAACACAGCCCATGAAGGACAGTGAAATAGAACCAACACATTTGTATTGCCCTTTTTACTAGGATGGTAAATTGTGAACAGTTTGCTTTCATTCTAGTGAAGTGGTGCTCTATTGGCATCCTTGATGCTAAGTTATTAATAAATATTACCATTAAAAATCTTTTCTGTAGTTATGTCTCTTGGGCTTTTGAGTGCAGCTTAGCAGTGACTAATTATTTTTACTAAGTGTAGTGATATCTGCCATAAATACATAAAAAAATGGGGACTCACCCTCAAAAACCCACACAAACTGCCATACCAGCCGTTATTTTTGCTCTGAGTTTGTTTGAAATGCCTCATCCACAGGCTGCCTATCCCCAAACTCAAAAGACAAGGTTTCAGACCTTCCTAGGCTCAAAACTGGTCTAAGGCCTTTAAAGTTAAATACTGACTGGGAGTTGCCCCGCTGCATAATCTGGTGGCCCCACCTCCTAAGGCTGTAGATGCTGGAGACAAGTCAGCTGAAAATAACAAAGTCAACTATTACACACATTATTAACATACTGTAATAGATCATTACATGTGTGAGAAACACAATATTAAAAACATCACACAAAGGAAAAAAAAACAACATTAATAATATAATATGAAAAATTATATTTAAATAAGAACAAAAAGACTAAATAAACAAGAAATAAACCTGAGCCAGGGCAACAATCCTGGCAGTGCCATAACACTAAAATATCTGCAATTGTACTGTTTAGTTAACACTATACATTTGTTATATTAGTAAATGAACACAAATTTGACAATGAATCAGTCAGGTTTTATGAAACTATCATAAGTAAAATGTTTGATGAATGATAAGATTACTTGAAAAAGCAAATAAAATATACAATATAAGTAACAGCTAAAAAGTTTTTGCAAATTAAGTTGTCAGATAACAGGAGATGATTCAATCCATCAAGTTTTCTGGGTTAGCTAATAGTTGAGATGTCCCACTATCGTGAAAAAACACTCTTGTATACATTTCTGCTTTACCTACATGGTGAAATTATTTGTTCCGTCTACTCACAACCTTTTATATAAAGATGTGCTTTCTGGTTCCATCTTAAATGCACTTTTTTAAATTGTCACAGGTGTTCTTGAGTACTTAACCTTCTTGGCAATAATCCTGAGAATGACTTGGGCTTGGAATTCTGTTATTATGGTTAAGCCTGGTCAGACACGGGGAGAGTATACCAATGCTCTTTACAGTGTTAAGTCTGAATAATTCCACAGTATTGCCATCTAGTGGATGAAATAATATCAAGCTGCAAAAAATCATGAACATTTCAATGCATTCATGCACTTTAGTAACTCAAATATAACTCCAAAAACACAATTCCAAACCAAAAACTGTGAAGCCAGTTTTAGAACAAACTAAAACTGGACCATTGCTTGAATCAAGCGACAGTGAAGACGATGTGAATTGGTCAGACTTTGACATGGAGAGTGGAACTGATGCAAACGGCACTGTACAACCATACCTGGAGAAGCTTCACTGTTTTTTGACAGTAACTGCATTGCAAAAAGGTAAAACGGTTTTGTGGTCAAGTGCAAGGACAAGAAAGAGGTTAGCTCCCTAAGAACTGTTTACAATGATGGCATATTCATGTAGAAGTGCAGTAAGCCTTGCACTGTGGTAGCCTACAATAACACAAGGGACACATCAATCATGTGGATCAGGCACTTCCATTCTAAAATTTCATGCGCAAGTAACAGAAAAAAAAATATAAGAAAATTGCACAAAGAATGACATTTATATGGTCCCAATTGCAACTTTAGGCTCTGCATTTTACATGATGGATGTGTACTAAATCGGCATCAGCACAGCAGTGGACAATAGACATACATTTCCTACTGTATTTTTATGTTGATGTTTTGATATTTACATGTGTATGTTATATAAAATAACACTTTATCTTGTTAAAAGAATTCAACATTTTTGGTTTGTTTTTCCAGGAGTAAATTTAAGGTTAGGAGGTTAATTTATAATTTAACTGAAAGAATACTGATGAATCAATTTGACTTATTTCATTGAAAACCTTAAAGAGCTGCATTATATCTGCACACAGTCTTCTCTTCTAAAGACTGGCATAGTGGTAATTGTTTATTCAGAAAAGCTACCAAAATTGGATCAGCTGCATCTTCCTCTCATTAAAGCATGTTACTTGTTAGTTATTACTTTTGTATGAGTAGTCTTTTAATGTATGTCTGATTATACTTGTTATAATTTTACATCAGAGAGAGCTAAGGCTTATTTGTCTATAATTACTGGGATCTATTTTATCTAATTTTGTGTGGACATGATTCGCACAGGCAAATTTCCAGTCATCAGGCACTTCTCCCCACTGAATTGATTTGCTGGAAAATGCTTAGTAAATGTTTATAAATAGTATCTTTCATTTCTTTCTACACTCCTGGAAAAATCCCACAAGGCCAGGGGGGTTTATTAGTCTTCTAGGCACTGAGGGTCTAAAGCATGTCTGGCATTCCTATTTTAAAGTATCTAAAGTCTGAGCTTGTTTATACTTCTGCCTGAATCGTTCCATTCTTTTTTTATGTAAATATATGATTTTAGCAATTCTTTATGTACTATTTGGTGTTCATTTTCAGTGATTTTTTTTACTTATGCATCAGTGAAGATTCTTAAATTTTCTGTTACTGCTTTTGTTATTTTGAAATAGTGAAGGAAATGTATTTGCTGTTTTTAGTTACAAACAACAATTCTCTTTTAACTTTTAGAATACTTTGATCCTTAGCTGCAGTTGCTGGTATTCATCTACATCTGAATGAGTTTTTCAATAATTGTAGAATAAAAGTTTTAGTACTATTTAGACAGTTTCTTTACTCTTTTAATTGTATTTGTTTTTGCAATACAGGTGTGGTTACAGTTGATGCAGGATATGACAGTTTCACACAGCACATAGAGCCAAAAATGATGCATAACTGCATTAGCAACTAAGCTTCACAGGAGAGACAGCCATAAGTAAGTGCTAACACAAATTAAACACATTTGTAGTGGATTCAGAAGGTATTCAGACTCCTTCACTTTCTGCACACTTTACATTGAGGTGAAAGAGAAGATCCCAGCAGCGGTTCATTGATTTTGTTGAATGTATTATTGTGTGTATTCTTTTCCTTTGATTTTCCTGTATTTCGATATTTTTCTTGGATTATTCATTTTTAAATTTTGTATTGGAACTTGTTCGCTTTGTAATGTCATTTTAGGCAACTTCTTTTTTCTCTTTTGTCCTTGCTTTTCTAATATTGTCACTCTTTTTGTTTATTCTAAATACATTCTTCATTTATAAAGATTCATTGTTTGGACTTGTCTCATCATGACAGAGTTTTGATGGTTCCTCTCTCTTGAAGGGTGCTTTTGTATATTTTATATATAACAAAAATTAGATAATGAATTTAGAAGTTCAAAATATCTGAAATGTTGACTAAATATGGAAAAATGCTCTTCAAGATGAGGAATTGTCACTATGATTTGATAAGACAAGTCCAAATAATGAATCATTAATAATGAAAAAAATATTTACAATAAGTTAACCTACAGTAAACAAGGATCATAGGCAAACATAAATACAGAATACATAAATATCAATGTATAAGCTTAAAATATTAACAAAAATGATAACAAAACACATGGAAAATAATTAAAAAACAAGAGAAATAACAATAAAATGCAAAATAAACATAAATCAGAGAACAAACTCTGATACATACACCGTACAGTGAAATTCTCCTTTGCATGTGGTAATCCCCTAAACTGTGGAATGGTCTGCCTGCTACTATAAGAGATGCCCCTTCGGTCTCAGCTTTCAAATCGAATCTGAAGACTCACTACTTCAGTTTAGCATACGCTGACTAGAGCTGCTGATTAACTGTACAGACTCCATCTCTGTTGTTAGTCATTAGCATTTAAACATAAGTAACATGATAGTTATAATTGGATACTAACCCTCACCTATTCTGTTTCTCTTCTCAGTAATCAAATGTGGCACTTAGTGCCACGGCCCACCTGCCAGATTGCTTTGCCTGACTAAGGTATAGTTATCCCTGATGGAGGATTGCAGGAATCGTGGGATGAAGGGATCCTTTCATCGGATTGGCTGGCCCAGCACTGTTTCTGCTGTGGAATGGCCAAATGGGGGAGGCAGCTTGATGGCTGAGATCTCCAGGACTCTACACAAATCCAAAAATCATAATATGTGATATCATCTACTGTTAAATTCTGCTCCGTACTTGTAAAATTTTTATTTTTATACTCTACTGAGTATTTGTTATGTTCTGTGTATTGTGTTGTATTGACCCCCTTCTTTTTGACACCCACTGTACACCCAACCTACCTGGAAAGGAGTCTCTTGTTGAACTGCCTTTCCCAAAGTTTTTTCCAGTTTTTCCTTGTCTTCTTAGAGAGTCAAGGCTGGGGGGGTTGTCAAAAGGAAGGGCCTGTTAAAGTCCATTGCAGCACTTCTTGTGTGATTTTAGGGCCATATAAAAATAAATTGTATTGTATTGTATCAAACTGCAACAACATATTTC
Source organism: Erpetoichthys calabaricus (assembly GCF_900747795.2). Classification (NCBI taxonomy): domain Eukaryota; kingdom Metazoa; phylum Chordata; class Cladistia; order Polypteriformes; family Polypteridae; genus Erpetoichthys; species Erpetoichthys calabaricus. Next base: position 24,422,277 of record NC_041402.2, read on the forward strand.
CACTCTCTAGTGCCTTGATAAATGAGTACAATTAGTTTATTCTTTAAACCTCTGTCTTCCTTACCTGAATAAGAGACCAAATTTCAATTTACTCTTTCTTCCAAAGTTTTGGCAAAATGTGTAATCTCACAGCTGAATTATCTCCAAAGTCACAGCTTTAATAAGACATTTCAGGCTATCTACTGTATATCACCTGCTCATAACACATGCATAGCCTTAACCTGCACAATAAATAATAACAATATGTTGGGATGTAGGAGGTGATACTGTGATCACATTTTTAGGTTTAAGCACAGTGTTTGACACTAATGATCAGTGTATTGTACTGGATATGCCTACCAAATCTTTTTCAGTGCATGCAGAAGTCTAAAGATTCAGATTTGCAGTGAAGACATGAACATATACAATACTTTTGTTTGTTAAATGTGCTAAATAGTCAAATGTCTGTATCACACCTATATGAGCTTGTTGGACATCTCGTTCCAATGCCATGGACGTTAATATGGAGTTGTCTTCCCTTTTTCCCCCATTCTTCTGGAAAGGCTTTCTGTGTGTGGGAATTTACACCCATTTAGCCAAAAGAGCATTTGTGAGGTCACTTACTGATGTTGGATAAGAAGATCTGGCTAAATACAGTTGCTAATCTTATATACAGTATAAACATCTACACGTGGAAGTATGTGTGTCTGTCCGTCCCAGAAGTGAGAGGTGGAGTTGGGGTACGGGCTCCACCTCTGAGGATACACAAGCGAGGCCAGCACGTTGGCAAAACGAAACCTACGAATAAAGACAGTCACTTAGCCACTAATGCACAAACGATGTGGGCATGTCGACAACACGAAACCTCCTATGAGACAGATGACCAGAGTAGTTCCTTTCAATTACCTGACATCTCTATAGTTCAGTTTTTTATTTGATGATTTCAGTAGTTTCTAGTACCCGGGTTTACACAGCTAGTATATATATGTATGTGTATATGTACAGTATATACATGTATGTATGTATGTGTATATCCATCCATCCATCCATTTTCCAACCCGCTGAATCCGAACACAGGGTCACGGGGGTCTGCTGGAACCAATCCCAGCCAACACAGGGCACAAGGCAGGAAACAATCCTGGGCAGGGTGCCAACCCACCGCAGATGTATGTGTATATATATATATATATATATATATATATATATAAATATATATATATATATATACACACACAATGTAGTTATAGCAGCTTAAATATCAGAGACCTTTAAACACAGTAGAATATGTTGGGAATAAGGGGAAAAGGCTAATTAGCTCTCATGATCCAAACTCCTGACCTTTTCTCATTCTTCAGTTTCTTGTATTCATTTTGAAATAAAAGAAAGAAAAATCACTGAAATTGTATGTAATAAATCACCACTGTGAAGTCCAATAGGTCAGTCAGTTTATTTCTTGGTAATGTGTCTCATCATTCCTATAAATCTTCACAGTAGTGCTATGGTCTGAGGATACTAAACAATTCAAATTTTACTTTACTGTGATCTTTATGAGATGAAAGGTTCAAGAGGAAATAAAGCCACGAGAAGGCTCTTTATTTGTCTGCATGCACTGCCTTCACATCTCCTTTGTGCCATATTGTGCTGGTATACACCATGAACTTTTTTCTCCTTGTTATATTTTTCTGCTTAATTTGGTTTTTACTTAGGTTATGTTATAGTTTTTTTTATTCCATGGGGAAATTTTTTTGCAGAAGGAAAGTACAAAACATAAGGCATTGTTACAGAGATACAAGAAAAATAAGCCAAGAAGAAGGGGAGCACCTAACACCCTTAGCCAAATCCTTTGTCACAGAGATAATTTCTTTGAAAACAGGAATGATCACAGCATTGAACAGGTCTGTCACTGTCCTCTTTATCATGTAGAAGACTCACAATGACAGACAGAGTCTTCTGCAGCTTACAGGAAATGACTTTCCTTGTGTGAACTCCTGCAGGCATTTGTGTAGAAGATGAATAAAAGAGGAGACAGACAGCAGCCCTGGGGTGATCCATTGCAAGAGTTAGGACTATCAGAAAAGCAACCATTGAAACTCACTCTTTGTGTTCTGTTAGTTAAAAAGTCCAGAATCCATCCCGCCAAGTTAAGGTCTAAACACAACTGATCAATCAGTGTGTCAACTAAAATGTGGGACTGGATTCAAAGCTGATGAGAAATCTATGCATGTCATCTTGTATGTTTTTTTTTTTTAGTTCTTCCAAGTGCTCATACAGTGAATTCAGAAGTGTTGCTGGGGCCTTTTTCACACTCCTCTTTGCCTTGTGTGTAAAGTTAAGGGTCCAGGTAGGCCTAAATTTTGTGAAGTAGTTGTCTCTTAATTAAGTTCTTGAAGGATTTCAAGTTAAGGCCACCGATCTGAAGTCATGTAATGTTAAAGTCATGGTGTGTATTTTTTGCTATTGGATGTTCATTGTCCTTTTACAATGGTAATAGACTTTTCACATGTAGTTTGAGAAATTGGAATGATTTTTCTATTAGCTCATCAAATGATAGGATGTTGTACCGTGTTAGCCATTATGGATGTAGTGAGAAGTCAAGCAAAATGACACCTTTTATTGGCTAACTAAAAAGATTACAATATTCAAGCTTTCAAGGCAACTCAAGACCCTTTTGCTCGACTTCTCACTAATAAACTTTTACCCTTTTTATGAGCACGTTTCATTTTGCATTCATAAAAGGGCTTAACACTAGAATTACTAGAGCCTACGAAAAAACTTGTAGATTCGGCCCACCTTAAATCCATTTGCACCTCTCCCTCAGTGTCTTTTGTCCTGTAAATATGCCGATTAAGACAAGCAGCAAGCAGCCTGCTATTCTATCCCCCCACCGACTCAGAACGAGCACAAACTTCTCTCAGCTCATGCCTTGATTGATTATCTGTGAGTGAAGTGCTGGAGTTTTAGAGTGGAATAGATTGTTATTTGGAACACATGCATGTCATGTGTGTTCCATTTCTACAATAATCCGTGTAAACACATTGTTAAAACAGAAACGTTTTTCATATTTTAGTAGTAAATGACAAAATGTTGGCATATACTATATAATGTGTGAAGCCTGAAGTCCAAAGATCAAATAAACACTTTCACAAAAGGTACACATTTGCTACGACCACTTCGGTGGTGCGACGGTATCAGCTGTTGACTGATAATGAAAACTTCACGGGTTCGAGACCGGACAAGTCCGTTTTGAGAAGTGAGCTGCTCTTATTCTTACTATCTTAGAATAAAAACAAACATTTGATTTCAGTCTGTAACAGCCGGTCTAAATTTATGGAACTTGGAAAGCTTAGCTTTGTTTTTTTTGTATTCGGTTTTATTCGATTAGTCGCGTTCACGATTCCACCTTTCAAACCACCCCCCCCCCCCCACCCTAATGTTAATATTTTGGGCACAAGCAGGAGATGCAGAGGACAGAATAGAACAGAGGACAGAACATCCATCCATCCATTTTCCAACCCACTGAATCCGAACACAGAGTCACGGGGGTCTGCTGGAGCCAATCCCAGCCAACACAGGGCACAAGGCAGGAATCAATCCTGGGCAGGGTGCCAACCCACCGCAGGAGGACAGAACATTTATATGTTACTTACATAAAAGCCAGATTGAATGTTATTTATTTGGATATAGTTACTTACTTCCTACAGTGTAAAGTCACAAGTAGACTGCAGAGCTCCCTTTGTTTGAGCAACACGGGCATGCTCAAAAAGTACATGTGTAATGTTACGAAAAGTACACGCTGACACTTCAGTACGCGAGCAATGATACGAGAAATGCAGTCAGATTTCTTTTTTGGGCACATACACCGTCCAGATCTAAACACTAGCGTGTAGAGTCGTTTGCATACTGAAGAGTCTATAGCTGCAGGTGGAAGCTTCCGTCGCTGTACTTTGTATGTAAGAGCCAAGCTAAGCTTTACAAGTTTCATAAATTTACACCAGCTGTTACAGACTGAAATCAAATGTATGTTTTTATTCTAAGATAGTAAGAATAAGAGCAGCTCACTTCTCAAAACGGACTCGTCCGGTCTTGAACCCGTGAAGTTTTGATTATCAGTCAATAGCTGATAAGGTTGCGCCACTGAAGCGGTCATAGCAAATGCGAACCTTTTGTGAAAGTGTTTATTTGATCTTTGGACTTAAGGCTTCACACATTACATAGTTTATACCAACATTTTGTGATTTACTACTAAAATATGAAAAACATTTCTGTTTTAACAATGTGTTTACACAGATTATTGTAGAAACGGAACACACATAAAATAGATGTGTTCCAAATAACAATCTATTCCACTCTTAAACTCCAGCACTTCACTCCCAGATAATCAATCAAGGCATGAGCTGAGAGAAGTTTGTGCTCATTCTAAGTCGGAGGGGGATGGAATAGCAGGCTGCTTGATGCTTGTCTTAATCGGCACATTTACAGGACAAAAGACGCTGAGGGAGAGGTGCGAACGGATTTAAGGTGGGCCGGATCTATGAGTTTTTTCGTAGGCTCTGGTAATTATAGTGTTAAGCAACATTATAATCATTGTATTTTACACATGTTATCTGTTTTGGTTTAAATATTTTCATGTAGAAATTTAAATAACCCATATGTCAGCATCAAATTTAATTTTAATGTGGCTAGAGATCTGCACTGGCAATTGGAAGGTTGCCGGTTCGAATCCCTTAAATGCCAAAAGGGACTCTGCTCTGTTGGGACCCTTGAGCAAAGCTGTAATGATGCGGGTTCTGCTCCATACTCCCATCTTCTGTGAGGGAGCCCTTGAACCCAACACCATCGGTAATGTCACCGATGAGCTAGACAGTGAGGCAATAACAATGACCAAGGGGATGGTGTAACAAAGTGCAGTGCTTTTATTAAAAGACAAATCAAATGTTCAAACAAAGTGCAGTAGTGCATTCAAATGTCTTCGTTAAATAAATAATCCATAAAAAGAAACGTGTGGAGGTTAAAAATACACAAAAACAACAGTTCTTTAAAACAAGGTTAAAATGTTCATCAGGAAGCAGTCTTTAAAAACAAATAACAAGCCCAGTGCTTCTTTCCTGTTAGCATTAACGTCTCACCTGCTTCTCCCATGCGGGCCCTGCAACAGGCGAGATGCTCTCAATGCAGCCGACCTTCTGCCTACTCCTCCTGCTACTGTCAGTCGCCTTTCCGATCCTTGGCTCCAGTCGGCTCCCCCTGACAGCAATTTGGGACTTCCTCCCGTATCCTCCATCTTTCTTTCTTTCACCTCGTTCTCTTTTTCTTCCTCCCCCTTAACCGTCTTGGGCTTCTCTATACAAGCAAATGTAAAACACTGGAGTCTCAGGTTTATTCAGCTATCTGCCAATTTATATATTTTGCTGAATAAAATGCATGTCTTAGCAATGTCTTTTTTCCATTTGGCTCCAACAATTAATCTGTCTTAAGAAACGACATTTTTCTGCATTCTGACCTCTTATATTTTGAATGAAATAGGTTAAAATAAAACTACAGAAACAGAAAAGAAACATTTATTACTGTCTTTCTAATCCATTTTGTTTGGATTATATTAATAACATTTTCGCTCTAAGAAGAAAAAATAAGACTTTGCATTAAAGTAACCATATTCAAAAATATGTAAGTCTGATTTAACTCATAATTTATAAAAACATTCCTCATGATTCGTGCTCTTAGTTACAGAGCGTAAAGTAGGGAAAAGAAAATTAAGCATGACAAAATGCAATAAAAATATTTTGTGGCTAAATACAGGAGCTAGTAAGGGGTTTTATTTTATTAAACTAGTATTTAAGACCAGTCTGGGCTGCACTATTAAATGTAAAAAGGCTACAGATCCTCGTTGTTTTGGCTGCTAAACCATAAAGACTGATTCATTTTGTTTGCATTGTGCAAATTCTACATTTCCATGATCTAATGCTGTATCTTGAAAGAATTCACACTTCGGACTTCTGAATTGCCTTATGTCTTGAAATTCTGATAAAAAAATACATTGAAAAAGATTGCTTCTCTATTTACATTCTTCCCCTAGTAAAATGGAAAATAACTTTGATGTAATAGCTGCCAAGTTGTGAACATCACTACATAACAAATCTCCTTAAAGACTTACTGTTAGCATGCAGATTCTTTATCATTATTCTTAAGCCAAAGATTTATTAAGCAAATCTATTCATGTCTTCAATCCCTAGAATTACTTCATGATGAGTTAAGGTTACTTTCATATTTAATGTCTTGAGCCTGAAATAAACTGTGGATTACAAAACAGGAAAATGATCAACAAAATCATCATATCATGTCTGCTCGGCTTCAGCAATCACAAACTGAAGCTGTAGCTATACATATTAAATTGGGAACAGTTGCTGACAAAATGACAAGCAGACATCCCCAGCATTTAATATTAGGATTACAAAAATCTAATTATTTGACTTAATTTAACACTAGGGTGGAATGGCAATGCAGAGGTTAGCCCAGTAGCCTGAAGTTTCCATGAAACCTGGGCTCAACATACTCTGCCCCAATGGAGAATTTATACATTCTCTCTAAACTAATGCATCCTACACTACAGTGGATTCAGAACATATTCAGTCCCCTTCACTTTTTGCACACTTCAGTATGTTGTAGATTTCATTTTAAATGGATTAATTTGCCATTTTTGCACATCAGACCATAAACCCTTCATCCAGCTGACCTCATAGTTTTCCATGTGCCTTGCAGCAAATTCTCCATGCAAATGCAGGATCTCTCCAGTCTCGGCCACTGTAGCTTGTAATTCCTTCAGAGTTCTCAATTGTTTCTCGATCCTCTTCTTCTTTTGGCTGCTCTCCGTTTGGGGTTGCCACAGCAGATCATCTTCTTCCATATCTTTCTGTCCTCTGTATCTTGTTCTGTTACACCCATCACCTGCATGTCCTCTCTCACCACATCCATAAACCTTCTCTTAGGCCTTCCTCTTTTCCTCTTCCCTGGCAGCTCTATTCTTAACATCCTTTTCTCAATATACCCAGCATCTCTCCTCTGCACATGTCCAAACCAACGCAATCTCGCCTCTCTGACTTTTGTCTCCCAACCGTCCAAGAAGAGCTGACCCTCTAATGTCCTCATTTCTAATCATGTCCACATCCAATGCAAATCTTAGCATCTTTAACTGCCACCTCCATCTCTGTCTCCTGCTTTTCAATTGTTGCTTGATGGTCTCCCTTATCAGTTTCTTTCTTACATGATGAAGATGTGAAAAATGTCTTGTGTGTGTGACATGCGGTGTCCCTTTTTGTTTTTCACTGACAGGATGGCATCCAATTTTGTTGTATATGCGCAATGATATTAAAGACTTTTAAGACGAGACAGCCTGCTCTAGGCAGATTTCCAGCTGTGTCCTACTCTTTCTGTTTCTTAATGGTTGATTTAACTGGACTCCAAGGGATATTCAGTGACTAGGATATTTTCTCATCTCCATCCCCTGATTTGTGCTTCTCACAACGTCACTTGTCTTGTTCTTTTGACTTCATTCTTTTGGTTAGGCCACCATTCTGACTCACCACAAGTTGGGCAGAAGTAAATACTATAAAGGCCAGAGGTGCACCTGCCACCCCAACCCAACACAAGGTTGTCGTAGGCTACGACACCAGCTCAGTCCAGCAAACAGCCTTTAATTCATAGAAAAGGAGCCAGACCCAGAGTGATCTCCAAGGACTGATGTCAACAGTCACAAGTATGGTGAAACTCCGTCCCTTTCCTCCAGAGCCTTGCAGCCTCCTTTCTCCTTCACACGTGAGCCTAATAAGCGTTTATCCTCCAACACTGGCCTTTTTCTGGGAGGTGGCTGGCTCCTTTTTAAGCACTCCAGGTGGTTCATTAGGGAGGTCTGGAATTGCTTCCAGGTGCGGCTGAAGCCCAAAGTGGGGTCTGCAGCTCCCACAGTTCTCACAGCTTTGCCTTGTGCCGTTCACGCATCCCAAAAGGGCCGTGCCGGCAAATAGTAATTCCCACACAGCCCTGTGGGAATCTGAGGCGCCGTTGCAACCCAGGGGGCTGCCAAATAACAGTTCAGGGAAAATAGCACCCTTCTGAAGTCCTCTCCCCCTGTCCATTTCGGAGGCATCCTGGCTGTGTAATGGCGCCGGCCACCATGCATCAAAATACTTACACAACCAATTATTTTGTTTTGTAGATTTGTCCTTCATTTTGATTACTTTGCACAGATGTGTTTTCACTTTAACATTAAAGAGTCTTTTTCTGTTGATCAGTGTCAAGCCAAATTAAATCCACAGTAATTTAATATTGTACAATATTAAAATGTCAAAACTTGTGGTGAATACTTTTTTTTGGCACAGTATAGAACCTGACAAATGTTCCTGAAGCTAAACTGGAGTACTCCAACATACAAGGTGAATTCTGACTTTCCAATTAACTTAATATGTTTCTTTTTTAAGATTAAATTAAATTAGATTATACTTTATTTGTCCCCAAGGGGAAATTAAAATTTTACAGAAATACAATTTACAAATTTACAATAAATAAGTAAATAAATAAAAAAAAACAACTACCCCCCAAACACACATAAAAACTTTGGGCTTGGATAACAAAGAGCCGCTACTTTCAATACCAGGCTTGTAGGTGGCAGTAAGATGAGGTCACACCTGCTCAGATTGTACCACAGATTTATATTTAAAGTCATTAATATTTGGATAGAGGAGGTCCATCCTGTAGTGTCCAGAAATTGAACCCGCCTAATAGATACTTGATTCCTTGTTTGAAGTCACCACCATTCAGAATGATTTATCATTAAAATGTTGGTACAGAGTGATTAATTTCTTGTTGCTGAGTCAGCCAGGATGATGTAACTTACTTTCCCGGGCAGTGACATAGATGGCTTCTGTACGAAGACATCCATGTCTTGATCACACATTTTATTTTTACTTGTACTGTGCTTCCTTTTTCACCATTGCAAATTCACAGAAATCTCCAATCTCCTTCCTGCTCTTTACACTCAATCTGATGAAACCCGTCCAGCATTAAAAAAGCAACTGAAATAAGAGGTGTAAGCCAGTTCTCTGCAATACTCCAAAATATCACAGTATCTGAACTTGCTGCAACATGCTATGAGATATAACAGTTCAAACAACTTATATGAAAGTAATCGACTATTTATCATTATATGAAGTCAGTCCAGGTCTGAATCCTTTCCACCTTACTTGTATCTTCGTTTGAGATCTTCATCATTTTCATCTGCAGGCAGGCTTGAAACTTTTATTCTCATTCCAGATATTCGCCCATTTTTGTTTTCAGATGAGCAGCTCTTCTGATAACAGGGTCCTTTAAGTGGTGGTGACCACAGTGTTACCAGATGAATATTAAGGAATGTTTAATATATCCCACTTTACAACAACAACAACAACAACATTTATTTATATAGCACATTTTCATACAAAAAGTAGCTCAAAGTGCTTTACATAATGAAGAGAAGAAAAATAAAAGACAAAATAAAAAATTAAAATAAGACAAAATCAGTTAACATAGAAAGGAGTAAGGTCCGATAGCCAGGGTGGACAGAAAAAACAAAAAAAAAACTCCAGAAGGCTGGAGAAAAAAATAAAATCTGTAGGGGTTCCAGGCCACGAGACCGCCCAGTCCCCTCTGGGCATTCTACCTAACATAAATGAAATAGTCCTCTTTGTAGTTCGGGTTTTTCACGGAGTCACTTGATGCTGATGGTCATACAGACTTCTGGCTTATAATCCATCCATCATTGTTGGAACATCATGGTGCTTTGGGTAGATGGTGGTGGCGCACGCCACCACCAACAGGACACCGGAAAAGGAAACAGAAGAGAGAGTAGGGGTTAGTACAGATTTTGAATGAATAGTTATTATAATGAATTGGATATACAGAGTATCAGGATTAAATTACAGTGAAGTTATGAGAAGGCCATGTTAAAATAATGTGTTTTTAGTAGTTTTTTAAAGTGCTCCACTGTATTAGCCTGGCGAATTCCTACTGGCAGGCTATTCCAGATTTTAGGTGCATAACAGCAGAAGGCCGCCTCACCACTTCTTTTAAGTTTTGCTCTTGGAATTCTAAGGAGACACTCAGTTGAGGATCGGAGGTTACGATCACGGTTACCCCTAAGCTTTTTACCTCCGATTTGACTTTTAATCCTAATGCATCCAGTTTATTTCTAATAGCCTCATTGTATCCATTATTGCCAATCACTAAGATTTCGGTTTTTTCTTTATTTAATTTGAGAAAGTTACTATTCATCCATTCTGAGATACAGGTTAGACATTGTGTTAGCGAATCAAGAGATTTGGGGTCATCAGGTGCTATTGATAAATACACATTCCTGAGTCTCTTATATTCTCAGACATTATAGAAATAGGCAGCCATCAGATCTTTTTTCATATCATTTCCCAAGTTCGCAGCTTGTGTCAGGGACAGTTGAGGCAGGCCAGTGCACGGGTCTACATTGACAGCAGTATCTAATCAGTTTAGCTGAAAAATTCATTACAAAATGTATGGTAACAACCCAGAGGCCAAGTCTTGAGATTACTAATGAATAACATTAATTAATTACATTAAATACTTAAATAGTTCCATAATAAAAAAAGAGAAAGAGAGCTTCTATAAAGGCTGTTGCATTGCGTAGCACCCAGGGGTAGAAAAGGATGAGGTTGAAAAGATACAGGAGGAAAAATCATATATGTTCGAGGGTACTCAGTCTACATAGTCTACACAGATGTAACCAGACAGGGATTCAAATCAATTATCCTGGTGATGTGAGATAGCAGTGCTAACTACCATGCTACCGTGCCATCCTGTTATTCTCATGGCTGCAAACAGTTATTAAAAGCAAAGCAATTCAATTTCGGTCGGCTTCATATCAAATATCATCTCCCACCTTTCTTCTCTTAAACACACTGTATATTAAAGGCTGCTATTTGTAGTTAAAAGCTGCAAAAAGATTCTCAGTGTTTCTGGTCTTTTAGGATCACGGTAAGTGCAGCAGCAAATCTCTGAACACAATGTCTCAACATTCGACTGCTCGTTTAGTGTTCAGTTACTGTCCCACAATAATTTTCAGCCTTTTGCCATAAACATGGAATGATTATTTTAACCTGAATGCATCTGCTTCTGTGTAGAAAAAAATCCAGAATTTTAAAGGTTAGTTCTTCATTTCACAGTGTTCTGCTAGCATGGGAATAAAAAGCAAGGCTGGGAATATAAGGTGCTAAAAGCTTCACAAGAGGGTTCTACCATGAACAATTTGTAAAAGTGAATTTTTTTAACGTGCAGTCAATCGATTTACTTGTCGAACTTTCAAATTTTGTACTATTACAAGAACTTTACAAAGCTATATATATATAACGTAAATTACAAAATATACTGGCATAATAGCAGACAGGAAAATAAACAGGCTGACGTCTAAAGAGCAGGATAATAAACAACAAAGGAAATGTGCCAGTGGCTTTAAGAGTGTTGGCTCTTTTAGACTGTATTGAATATCATGACACATGAAGGAAACCTAATGGACAAATAGAGACGAGTGTTGTAAAGAGTGTCTGCCACAAAGCTGAATGAGTATCTGCATGATTAAATTTGCTGATTACTCCACCATCAAAGGAATGATCACCAACCATTATGAGACAGCTTACAGAGATTTGCCTTGTGACACAACGGTGCCAGGACAATGAGCTCTCATTTGCTATCAGCAAAACCAAGCAGCTGGTGATAAATTTCAGGAAGCAGAAGGCAAAATATACTCCATTATGTGTTTGGCGGGAATGCTGTACAGAGAGTCAGCAGCCTCTGATTTCTGAGTTGCCATCACTAACAGGCTGAGGAAAGCCTACATGTCTCCATCTGTGCTCACAAACTCAGTGGTGTCCGTGCTCAAATTATTAGGAACATTATAGTAATACTAGGCAGTCTCCTCTCTCTTCTTCATGGCATGGATTCCCCACAATGTTGAAAACATTTCTGTGAAATTCTGGTCCATGTTGATATGATTACATCACACAATGTCTGTAGATTTGCGAGTTGCACATTCTGGCTGCAAATTTTCCATTCTACTAACCCTAACCCTAATGCACAAACTTAACCCTAACCTGAACCCTGTTCTATTGGATTCAAATTTGGTGACTAGAAAGGGCTCTGAACTCATTGTCATGTTCTTGAAACCAATTTGAGATGATGCTTGATTTGTGACCTGGTACATTATCATGTTAGAAGTAGCCATTAGAAGACAGGTAAATTGTGGACATGGGGGGTACACACGGTCAGCATCAATTGACTGGTATTAATGGCCGCAAAGTGTGTAAAGAAAACATTTCCCAACACTATGACTAGATTGTTGACACAAGGTAGGTTAGGCGCATGGATTCATGCTGTTTGTGCCAAATTCTGACCCTACCATCAGTGTACTTCAGCAGAAATTGAAATTTATCAGACCAATCTGTTTTTCTAGTTCTAGTTGCCAGGTTTTGGTGAGCCTGTGCCTACTGCAGTGTAAGCTTTCTGTTGGCTGTCCTTCTTGGCTGGACAAGAGTAGAACCCAATGCGATCCTCTGCTATTGTAGCCCATCCACTACATGCTGTGCATTCACAGATACTCTTCTGCGCACGACAGTTGTACCAAGTGGTTATCTGAGTTATTGCATCCTTTCTGTCAGCTCAAATCAGTCTAGCCATTCTCCTCTGACCTCTCTCATTAACAAGGCATTTCCATCTGAAAAACTGCTGCTCACTGGATGTTTTGTTTTTAGCAACATTCTGCCTCCCCCTGAATTGTGACTGGTCTCATAAGCTTCTTGGCATGCTAAGAGTCCACCACCACTTTTGACTTGATAATGTGAATTACAGGTTGTTGTGCCTGCAACACAAGACAAAGTCCTTCACAACCTTCCTGCACTGACTTCTCTCCATTATTAATTTAGCATATGATGGACAAGTCATCTGAAAATTTCTGTAGATGTCAAGGGCTAATATTGTGCTAGAAGTCTGTTGTGTAGAAGGGTAAACAGGAAGGGAGACAGAACAGTTCCCTGAGGAGCTCCAGTATTATGCACAACCATTTCTGACACACAGTCCCTCAGCCTCACAAACTGCTGTTTGTTGGTCAGGTAGTCCATGATCCAGGAGATTGTGGGGGTGTTAAGATCAAACACCTGATCTTTTTCCACAGTCAGTGAGTCATAAAGGTGTTAAAAACAGTGGCAAGTCAAAGAACATTTTCCTGCCTCTAGTACAGCTTTGTCTAAGTGGGAATAGGCTGTGTGGGGCACAAAGATGAGAGAATCCACCACACCTATATCCTGAAAGAAGAGGTTGTACCAGCCTCTCAAAGGTCTTCATGATGTGTGGAGTAAGAGCAACATGTCTGAAGTCCTTGAGATCACTGGAATGCCCTTTCTTCAGCACTAGGACTACACAGGATGTTTTCCACAGGCTGGGAAATTTTCTTCAAATTCAGGAAAAGTCGCAGAGTTGGATGGGACATATTTTCAGCACCCTGGGTCTGATTCCATCCAGCCCCAAAGCCTGGTTTAAGCAGAGCTTTTCCAGCTGTCTCCTCACTTGATCAGTAGAGACACACAATACGGGAAGTGGAAGGGACTGGAGATCACAGGTGTGATGTCATTTAGGGGAAGGTTGTACAGGGTGCAGATGGCAATTGTGATTCTGGAACTTCCTCAGCTTAAACACAGAGGCTAACAGTATTGGAAGAAGGCTATTCTGACAAGAATGAATCAAACCTGTTGAAGAACTGGTTCAGTTCATTAGCTCTGTTCTTGTTCCTTTCCTCTGCAAGTTTTCTCATGGATCATCCCATGCTCCCTTTGAATCATCCAGGTTGCTCTTCTCTAGACTTCTTCCAGTGGTACTATGTTCTTTTTGTAGCCTGGATACTAACACTGCACACAGTACTCCAGGTGAGGTCTCACCATTGCGTTATAAAGCTTGAGCATAACCTCCTTAGACTTGTACCCTACACATCAGGGCACTGTATAACCTAAAATTTTGTTAGCTTTCTTAATGGCTTCTAAACACAGCATGGCAGTTGATAGTGTCGAGCCCATTATGACTCTAAATCCTTCTTATAAGTTGTACTTCCAATTTTCAGATCTCCCATTGTGTATACAAACCTAACATTTTTATTTCCTACACGTAATACTGTACATTTACTTACATTAAATTTCATCTGACACAAATCTGCCCAAGCCTGTATGCTGTCCGTGTCCTTCTGTAATGATATAACGGATTCTAGATTATCTGCCAATCCACATATCTTGGTATCATCTGCAAACTTAATCAGCTTGTTGTTTATATTCCTATATAAATCATTTACTGTATATATAGTAAAAATATCAGCGGCTCTGGCTCTGACACCACTTTTAACAGCCAATTCTAATGGGGTTGCCTGCACCTTAATTTTGCATCCATCTACAAACAACAACCAGGAGTCCCATTTCTTTTAGTTTGATGCCAAACCTCTAATGTAGGACCTTATCAATTGCTTTCTGAATGGGTATGCTTACGCTGTGGACAGAAAAGGGTCACTCTGAAAAACATGTCTTCACTTTTTATCTTAAAAGAATAAGCTACAACTCCCAAAGATATATCCAGTTTTTTATATTTGGCCTCTGATTCTGCCCAAAGTTATGACCATCAATGCTGGGATCATTCATGAATTTAATTAAGAATGCATAGTAAATTCCAATTCACTTCCTGAAATTGGAATTGGAATTGAATTGGAATGTCAAGAAAAAGAATAAATTCCACTAAATTCTAATTACTAAGATAATTGACTTGATTTGCTAAATAGTCTACAATACGTTAATACGTTATGAATCACATAAATCACAAACATATAAAAGAAATACAAGAGTAATGTATGTTTTATTCGTTATGCATGTTAATTTCACAAATCACTGTTATAAATAAAAAGTAAAATATGAAATTTGTTTGTCTCATTTGCATGCGTCACTCTGCATATTAATGTCCCTAGCAATATTTTCTTAAATTAGATTAAAACAATGTTTCCCAGAATTCTATGAAAGGTGATGGTTCATGACCTATGAGTATAAGTGAAAGCCAATTAGGACCCATGTTGAAGGTGTGAGACTGGAGATTTTCTCTGACTTTGACTGGAAAGGTTTAGATTGCTTTTAGTGCATGATCTTGGAATATTTTAAGAATCTAATTTGTGTATGAACTCTGGATTACAATAATTACACATAGATCTGGAATCCCTATTAAACTGGAAATGGCTGAGAAAGATCTTTACGAAGGACCATTTTGGTGAACCAACTCCTACAACTTCAGGTAACCGTAAAGCAGTCTGTAAGCATTGTGGTATACCTTGTCATGAAACCAACCAAGCTACATCAAATTTTAAAAGGCATCTTCAGGTGAGTACTTGTACTGGTTGCAGACCAAGAACTTTAAAAACATTTACATATGAACGACACTTCTACACAAGAATCATGCATATAGGATTTTATCCATTGCTAATAAATGTGGATGTTTGGTTATTTACCAGTGTAAAACAAAAAATGCTTCTGTTTATGTTGTTTTATGTATAAAATTGTGCATGGGACAAGAAGGCAATCAATAAGTATTATCAATGAACATGTCTGGCACTTAAATTCTACTCTGTCATCTATATCATGCAACAATGCTCAGTCCCAGAAATGTGCCTTTCCAGATGCCATTATTTAATGTCAGGGGTCTTTTCCATGCTGAAGCAACAATGAAACCAACTAAAATGGTCACAACCATATATTCCTCGTTTGAGAAACGCCTGCCTCACTTTGAAAATATGGAGTGGTTTGAGTTGGCTGCAACCCTGGACCCAAAATTTAAACTTGACTGGTACATGGACGGACAACGACAAAACATCAAACACATTCTACACATTCTAACAAAGAAGGTCCTTTCATTCTGTTCACCAGAAGTAGCAACTACAAAAGACTGTTTTTCACCACCAAAAAAGTGAACAAAACTTTTTGCATTTTTGGCTACCTAAGTCCCATCCACATCTACAGAGTTACCAGCATCAGAGGAGGTACCAACTAACATCAACCTACCGTGCCATACTGAGGAGTCTGACCCTGACCGGTACTGGAAGGACAACTAGAACAGGTTCCCCTATTTGGCTCAAATTGTCTGTCAGTATCTCGCTATTGTTGCCTCATCTGCTCCTATGAAAATTTGTTATTTAGGTCTGAGAGATGCAACCTTAGTGATGCCAAATTTCAGGAAATTATTATTTGATGCAATGAAAAGTGAATATATATGAATTAAATACATGAACATGTACATGAATGAACATGACTCATTATTTCGGTCTTTGAGATACATCATACATATCATATACCACATTAAACTGGCAATCATAACTGGTATTAACAGTATATTCAGATACTTATAGCCAGTGTCGCTCATCATTTATCATTTGTTATTGTACAGTTGTCAGTTTTATTTACTTACATTTCATCAATAATAATAATAATAAATAAAGATCACATGTATGTCCCTACATCCATCCATCCATCCATTTTCCAACCCGCTGAATCCGAACACAGGGTCACGGGGGTCTGCTGGAGCCAATCCCAGCCAACACAGGGCACAAGGCAGGAACCAAACCTGGGCAGGGTGCCAACCCACCGCAGGACACACACAAACACACCCACATACCAAGCACACACTAGGGCCAATTTAGAATTGCCAATCCACCTAACCTGCATGTCTTTGGACAGTGGGAGGAAACCGGAGCGCCCGGAGGAAACCCACGCAGACACGGGGAGAACATGCAAACTCCACGCAGGGAGGACCCGGGAAGTGAACCCAGGCCCCAAGATCTCCCAACTGCGAGACAGCAGCGCTACCCACTGCACCACCGTGCCACCCTGTCCTTACATGTAATCCCAAATAAATACTTAGAAACAGCGATAAATGGAATTCGGCAGAATTTCACTGAAATGAATTCCGATTGAACCCCAATTCAATTCCAGTTCATTTTCCTTGTTTGAACTGGAATTGTTGGAATTGTTGACCCCCAACCCATACAAACCCTCCTTGAAACAACTGCAGTCCAAGGAAATAGGAAGAAAAAAAAGAATCTTGCTTGTAGTAATCTTTTTTTTTCAATTGTGTCCAATTTTTCCAGTTGGCTCAACAATAAGCTGGGACTCTAGTTCTATACATTTTCCAATAACTTAACTACTGTGTATTAAACTGCAAGATGCCAGAACATATTTTTCAACAAGTATAACCACCCTTTTCAGTGTTTTCCAAATATAAATCATCTTGTTGAAAGGTCGGTTTTGTCAGCTTTTTGACAAGATTAAGGACTTAGTAAGATGATTTGAAAGTTGAAGGACTGAGAGAGTCAGTGATAAATGGACGTGAGAGGATATGTTTTCATCCTTGTACTTCACTTTGATGTGTTTTCTGCATTACAATATCCCGTCATCTCTATTTCTTCAGTTTCTCTGCCTTCATATTATTGCCAAACTCTAATCTGCTTGTGGTACACATGATGTGCAAGTGTACTCTATTCTGCATGCTGTAGTCTTATTTAATGCAGCTACTTGTATATCCTGAAATACAGTATGCCAATATTTCATCTCTGTGTGTTTTTATCAGATGGCTGAAAATACTCAGAACCGAAGTAAGCTGATATTACTGGTCAACCACTTTTCTAACTTAATATATAATTGGCAAAAAATAGACCAATGGTTTCATTTACCTGCTGAGCTTCAATTTAAGGAACACTGCAATTGGAAGATAAAGGTGCATGCTTTCATCGTGATGCCTTAAGTAAAGAAATAAATGAATAACATCAGGTACTGCAAAATAATCCAGATTCTTAAAAGCTGTTTTTTATCTTAAGTCATGTTTTCTAAATCACAGGGTACAGCTTCAATCTTGAAATCAGCAGGTAAGAAAAATGTATCAGTATTCTTGCCTTTTAAATTACATTCATTACATTTGTGCTGTGAACCTGTTCTCACCTTCTGCTAGATAAAGCTGTAATTAGCCTTAGAATCCTGTCTGCCTATGAAAGCCAAGTGGAAATTGTTAAATTATACTAGGTTTCACAGACAATTTGAACAGTGCTTCTTCATATAATAAAGAGTATTCTTTTACCAGAAAGGCTTCCTAGCAACAGGAGTTTTATTTTTTTTATTTCGTGTAATTCCTAAAACAAATATACAGTATACAGATTAAACAAAATGTTGGGTCAAACATATAAAATTAGCTTAATAAAACTGGAAAGAATAATTAACAAATGGAAAATGAGTGAAGAATCTTTAAAAAAAATCTGCTTCCTGCATGCTGTTATGCTTACAGCTTAGTTTAAGAGATTGAAAGCTTGATTTCTTATGGCAATACTGCCTTGATGCCATTACACTACATCTGCAGGAAGCCAATACCTGCATTTCTAAACTCTCATACTAAAATTTGTATCATCTCTGTTTCCAAATTTTGGAAAAAGTGCTTTAGGTGTTTATTGTTGAAGGAAGTTTGTTAGTACATATAGAAACCCTTAGGCACGTATTTTTTGTGAGTATGCATATAAATCATTGGCTCATATGTTTTTCAAAAAATCTCTGCACATTGGGGAGGCTATCAAATATTATTCCCGTTGTAAGAAAATAGTAATCAGGCTGATTAAAGTAACTACTATACAGACCAGTAAACTCAATGTGCATCACAGGTAAATTAAAGGAAACAGTTATTAAGAAAAAGATCAAGTAGCACATGTCCAGAACAAGAGTACTGGCAAATATTAGATAGATACATCTTTATTTGTCCCATAGGGGAAAATTTCACTTTTTATAGAAGCTTTTTAAAAAAATACATATAGACACACACACACACACACTGTGGACCACTGGGGCGTGTACAGCCACCCTAACCTGACACAGAGAGGCAAACACAAATTCCAGTTCAGCACACACATTGTATTTATAGCTTGGGATCACTCTTCTCTGCTCCCCACATCACAGTACATAAAGCACAGGACAGTCCTCTTTCTTTCTTTCTTTCTTTCTTTCTTTCTTTCTTTCTTTCTTTCTTTCTTTCTTTCTTTCTTTCTTTCTTTCTTTCTTTCTTTCTTTCTCTCAATCCTTCCACTTCCACTCCTCCAGGCAAGCTTTGTCCATCTCCTCCCGACTCTGGCTCCCCGAACAGTGGCTGCTGGCTCCTTTTATAAGGCACCCAGAAGTGCTCCGGGATGCCTGTTGACCTAATTCTGGCAGCACTTCCGGGTGTAGCAGAAGTGCATTTAAGTGCTCAATAGCAGCTGCAGCACCCCCTGGTGGCGCCTATGGAACCCAACAAGGCTGCACCAAACTCCAACTCCCATGGAGCCCTGCAGGAGTCTGAGACACCGCTACAACCCAGGGGGCTGCCATCTAGCACTCCGGGGGAGGTAATGCTCTGGATAGGCTCTTCCATTATAGGGGCATTCCTGCCGGGCAAGGACCCTGGCCGTCTATCACAACACATAAACACTACACACATCAGAATGACAAAAAAGGAATCTCAAAAAAAAAAAAAAAAATCAGAAAAGAAAACTACTGACTTGGCAGTCCCAGTCACAGTGAGGCACTGTGCAGCCATATTGTTGTTGGTATAAAGTAGTGTTTCTTGACTCATTTATGCCGAATAATTCATCGGCTGAAAGTGTTCAATGTTAGTGTGTCAGAGGAAGGATGTGCAGCATTGTTTGTTCATAATGGCACTCAGTTTTGCTTTAGGCCTCTCCTTTGATACGACCTCCAAGGTGGGATCCTAAATGCATCCCATAATCTGCGCTTTTAATTAGCATGTTAATTTGGTGGGCTACCAGCCCAGTACACCACAGCCCAGAAAGTAACACTGGCTATCACAAAGTTATTGAATATGTGAAGGATGTCACTTTCCACATTAAAGGAACACAGTCTCCTGTGGAAAAATAGTCTGCTCTGGCCTTTTCTTATGTAGCTCCTCTGTGTTCCGAAACCAGTCCAACCTGTCATTGATGTGGACCGCCAAGTAAATGTAGGACCACCTCTACATCCACTCCCTGAATTGAATGATGACTGGGCATAGCGGCTGCTTTGGTGGAGTGAAAGTCAGTAACCAGTTCCTTGGTTTTGCTGATATGCAGACAGCTGTCTTTGTATCAAGAAACAAAGTTCTCCACCTGACTCCTCTCCTCTGTCTCATCCCCTTTATCAATACACCTGATAAGTGCAGAATCATCTCAGAATTTCTGCAAGTGACATGACTTGCTGTTATATTTATAGTCAGAGGTGTACAGAGTGAAGAGAAAAGGAGACACAGCTGTTCATTGTGGTGCTCCAGTGTCGCTCACATCTGTATCAGAAACACAATCCTAATGTCTCACAAACTGCGGTCTGTCCTACCGATAGACCATTATCCAGGACACCATAGGCTCATCCACCTGCATATTTCTAAGTTTACCCCTTAACGGGGATGGCTGGATGGTATTTAAAGCACTGCAAGTATAGTCTCTCAAAGGTCTTCAGGATGTGAGATGTTAAGTGCCACAGGTCCGTGGTGATTAGGTGAAGAGGCGTCTGCCTTCTTTGGCACAGGAACAATTCTGGATGTTTTCGACAGAAGTGGCAATTTCTGGAGCCTTAGAGACAAACTGAACAGGTGACAGAGGATACCATAAAGTTGGTCAGCACAGGCCTTGAGGACTTGTGGACTGACTCCATCTGGTCCCACAGCTTCTCCTGTGTGTTCAAGATGGATTGAGATGAGGAAGATTGTTTCACTGATATGCTGCAATTCTATGAGGAAGCAACAAAAGCACACAATAAGAGAGGTACATATGATATTTATCTTGATTTGAAGTAGGCGTTTCATAAGGAAGCACATGAAAAGTTAGTGATCAAACTAAAAAGGAATGGAAATTCAGGATGCAATGTAGGTGGACACAAAATTGGCTTAAATTCAGGGAGCATAGGGTTATAGTTGGGGGAAAGTTTTCAGAATTATGTGATGTTAAAACTGGTATCCCTCAGGCATCAGTGCTGGGGTCTCTGCTCTTTTAAATATACATAAATGAACTGGACAAGAATGTAACCAATAAGCTGGTTTAGTCTGCAGATGATATCAAACTAGGTGCAAGAGCAGA
This sequence comes from Erpetoichthys calabaricus, assembly GCF_900747795.2. Lineage (NCBI taxonomy): Eukaryota > Metazoa > Chordata > Cladistia > Polypteriformes > Polypteridae > Erpetoichthys > Erpetoichthys calabaricus. The sequence goes on from NC_041402.2 coordinate 24,443,452, forward strand.
TAATGGAGAATCAGCTAAAGTGTGAAGGACTTGGGCAGCATACAGGCTTGGGCAGATTTGTGGCAGATTAAATTTAATGTAAAGAAATCTACGGTATTTGTAGAGAAATGTGATTTTATTATGTTCAATTTTTATTATGCATGTTTAAACTCTAAGTTCTTTTCTTGGCCTCTGTAAAAGCAGCAGGTTTTAAACAACGAAAGAGGGTGCATTCGTACAGACAGAAGGCTGTTTTACAGAGGGGAAATTTTTCTGAAGTCAGAAGATCAGACAGACACCTTTTGCAGCTGTCAGAAAAAGCAGCACAATGTGATACTTAAAAAGGACTTTGCCCCTTTTGTATTTATTTCTTTGCAGGCACTGTCATTATAATAAAAGAAAAAAGTCACTTGTCCACTTACCCGTTTTTTCCATGGGTGTACACAAGGAGCAGCTGCATGATGTTGGGCTTAGTGTGGACGGGGTGGCATGTGTTTCCATTTGAATGGCCCTCGAGTGGAGATGTGTGATTTCTGCCCGTCGAATTTCATCTCATTGTTCTTCTGGTGCAACTGTGCTGTTTAGGAATTGTGATGCTGCATAGGAAGTAACAGGCGTGTTTGATGGACACCAGCCTCGGGTAAACAGGACAGATGTGATGAGGGGTGCTGCGGAGAGTTGGCAACAAATGCCCACATGCGGCACAACAGGCATAGATATTTTTCAGGTTAGGTGCATGTCCAGGGAGAGAGGGGGTGTTAGACTCAGGTTAAGTGATGGTCGACCTGGTATAAAAGCCAAGGAGTTGATTTGTGACCAGGAAGAGGTCAATATGCATTGAATTAAAGCAACTGCAGGGTGATTTACAGAGGCAATGGAATAGACCATTATTCCAGTTGGCTAAGGCAAGCCAGTTTTTTCCCTTGAGTTTTTTGAATAGAGAGAGAGAGAGAAAAGGAAAGTAAACTAAACATTTTTTTGTTTTTCATTCTAATTTATCGAACTTTTTCAATATATGTATCAGCTGTGCCTGCCTCCCTTATTGTTCAGCTAAACACGCGGTCCTAATACTTCATATCCCCGAGTTCCTGATAGAACCTAAGTTACGGAAAAAGGGTTGTGTGACAGCAGACAAGACTAGCAAGATGAATAGGTCAAAACCTTAAATGGTGAAATGGTCATTTTTCTAGACTTTCCATGTGTGTACAAGCAAAGCCCTTGAAATACATGTACTGACCTGGGGCCTCATGTATAAACGGTGCGTACGCACAGAAATGTTGTGTACTCCCGTTTCCACGCTGAAATCGCAATGTATAAAACCTAAACTTGGCGTAAAGCCACGCACATTTCCACGGTAACTCATACCTTGACGTATGCAACTTCTCCGCTCGGTTTTGCAGACTGGCGGCACCCAGTGTCAAAGCAGTGCTACTGTTCCTGCGTGGTCACCCTTTCTTTCTTAGCTCCACATTCCTGACGTGGCTTTATAAATACACTGAAACTAACTGCATATTGTTTATTAGTGTAATGCATCTGATTGTAATTAACCTGCAGCAATATAATGGTCCAGCCATAGTATTCCAAATACCATAACTGTTTTAGCGATGTAACTCTCACTGCATCTTTTTCTTCTTTCAGCTGATCCCGTTAAGGGTTGCCACAGCAGATCATTTTTTTCCATATTACTCTCACTGTACCACTCGGAGTATTTATATCACTGTATCTGAGTGAGGAATCACAGCAGCAGCTGATCGGAAAGAGAAATATCGGGATACAGTTTCAAGTACACACTACCTCAACCACGGCAAAACGCTTTAGAGACTTCCCAGTACGGACTTCGTGGTTTAGAAAAGGTTTCATCCCAAGAACTATAAACGCACTCAATCAGTCCATCAAGTGCTCCTTGTAGAACTGTTTACTTATAAGTACAATTACCTCACTGTAAACTTGCACTACAGATATAATATTGCACAACCTGTGCCACTTTATAAAGCGCGTATTTACATATGATGACGGTATTCATTTTTAAGATGAAATGCAGCAAAATATGTTGATTATATTATACAGATAAAACTTTAACTTCATTTAAATAATCTGTATTGTTAATAATTAACCATGTGAGGACACGGTGCCGCAGCGCTAGCTAGTTCAGGGATTCTTCCTGCATTGCGTTGTATTCTTGCTGGTGCTGACACGACACTGGAATGCTAGACGGATAGAATAATTAAACATGTACTACGAAGATATTTCAATGTTCCTTAAAAGTTTTGAAGAATCGGCGTTTTAAGCTTACAGATGGCTTCACGTCTATTACATAGCTTATTGTGTGGCGATTGGGTTTTTGGAGAAAGAAAAGTAAGGACAGGAATTGGAGGTTAGTACGTTTGAAAGAGACAGTACTTCTGTAGTAAATTATTTCATTGAAGGTTGCACATGGCGCCGCAGGCCTCTTTCGTGAGACATGAACAAGCACTGCGCCACCGTGTCCCCATGTTTAATAACATGCTTTTATTCCTATCATCATGAAAAAGATATCACGTATACATCTCAGTATTTTAATTATTCAGAGAGCTGTAATATCACAAATGTAATGGATTCTGTGTCCTGTCGGAGAAAGAGAAAGCCCGTTTAAGAAGCAGGTAGTGATTCACACATGTAGAGCACATAGAAGATCAAATACAGAACAAAGCATTTAATGTGCCACTTTATTTACAATGGGATTTGAGAAACTAGTAAATTAAACGATTTTAAGATGAAGTTTATGATGTTCTACTTTAATGGCAAAATAAACTACGTGATTAAAGTGGAAATTTCGAGATTAAAGTTGACATTTCGTGCTTTTTTCCCACTGTGTGCCTATTTTTTTTGTCTGTACCCTAATAAGCTTTCATATGACACTCAGACGGTGGGCTACGACTCGCCTTTTCACGGCGACTTTGATATGTGATTTCTTTTTTATTTCGGGCACTGTACGACTTTGTGAACTTGAGCCTTCGAGTTTCTCCGACACTCTGTCACTCGATCAACTTCCTTTTGTTGATTATACCACTGTTTAATCCAACAAATAGTACATTTTTCCTTTGCCTCCACTTGGTATTCGCTGAAATTCTTATATTTCCCCCCGTGCTTTTCCCATTGTTTTTTCACAGAAGGCTATTTATATTGATTTGCATATTCAAAGAGGCGTAATTCTGGGAGGAGTTGGGGCGGGACAGAAGGCGCGTGCACGTGCGTTACTTTTCACGCTGATCGGGATTTATGTAGTGGAAGAACGTGAAAGTTTGCGTACGTACAGATTCCTGCATCTGGATTGTTCTGTGCGTACGCACATTCCTGCTTTTGTGCTTACGCCATGTTATAGTGTGAGTTCTACGCACGGCGTTATACATGAGGCCCCTGGTCTGTCAAAATGGCATTGGTCAGAGCAGGGCTGGGGTGCCTTACCTAAGTACTCACAAGCTTTAAAAAGTCAGCTTCAAAGTGAAAGGGACACCTTCAGAACCAGGAAAGAGGAGAAGGAGGAAATATGCTGCTGTACAGAAATGAAACCCTAAGAGATTCAAAGCCACACAAATTTGGAAACGTTGGCTGGTCTATGACAGTTCCTGAAACTCTCCAGGTTGTATCAATTGATTTGCCACACCAATTTACATTTATTTGAATTTGCTTTTTTTGGCACATTAAGAGTATTTAAAAATTTTAAGACTATTAGGACTGAATAAAAGTTTATTGCCTATTCACCTTGCCTTGTTGCACTGTTGCCACCTGAGTCATAAATGAATAAAGAGACATCCTCTAATAGGAGAAGGGAAGAACAGTAGCAGCCAGTTCTGGGTATAAATTGGATCTGTAGTCCCAGTGGCAAATGCTTTGCAGCTGAAGGCTGTGTCTCTTTCCAAGCCAGGTGACTACAAGAATAGGAGAACAAGAGTTTGGGTGGGTGATATAATGTGTGGATCTCCCTAACGAGGACTCTGGGTTTGGGAATAAAGTAGCTAATGTTTTAGGATAGAGTCACCCCAAAGCCCTTACATGATAAAACAGTATACAGGGAGTATTAAAAAATGTTACTATAAATGTTTATATGAAACATCTTTAGGAATGTCAAATGCAGTGCACTTTATTACTACAGATGTTTGTGATGCACCATTTGATGAAATGACAAATGTAATGCAATTTATTACTACAATTTTTGGTGAAGCACCATCTGTTGGAATGACAAATAGCAATGCATTTTATTACTACAAAGTTTTGTGATATGCACCATTTGATGAAATGACAAATGCAATGAATTTTATTACTACAAAGTTTTGTGATATGCACCATTTGATGAAATGACAAATGCAATGCATTTTATTACTACAAAGTTTTGTGAAGCACCATCTGTTGGAATGACAAATTCAGAGCATTTCATTTCTTCAATTTTTTGTGAAGCACCATCAGTTGGAATGACAAATGCAATGCATTTCATTACTACAAATTTTTGTGAAGCACCATCTGTTGAAATGTAACATGCAATGCATTTTATTCCGGCAGATGTTTGTGATGCACCATCTGTTGAAATGTCAAATTCAATGTATTTTATGGCTACAGATGTTTGTGAATGACAGAGACATAACAATCAAGTCAAACACACAGGTAAACAGACATACAGACACATGTTTTTTTTAAGATGGGTTTTTGGTATGTAATGTTTTAATTGTTCTCCTTATCTATTTCTAATGTGTTTTTCTTTTCTTGGTATTTTTTTGAGCTACATTATTTGTATGAAACTGTACAGAAATAAATGTTGTTGTTGTTGTCTATGGTAAAATTATTTATTCTGAAACTTACACATCTCATTGTATAGTGTTGCACCATTTGTCCTGTTTAATGTTAGTGTCCTTTTATAGATAAACTGCCACTAATATATATCCTTTGAAATTTGAAGAAAAAAAACTACAGCATGTTTATTTAAACAAATGTCATCAATAACTGCATGAGAAAAAAGGTAACAAACTTCACACTCCTCCTAAACATAAACAGAAATCCAGGACATAATATTCAATATTAATACAAGAATTGCTCTGTATCTTCCTACTGTACTCCAAAAATATCAGTGAGGTGGGAAACTGTTGTCATGAGGGTATTACTTTCTGTGTATTCCAATTATGCCACCAGTTTGCTATTTGCAAAGAACGCTAATGCTGGTCAGCTCAGGCCGGCTGGATGATGCATTGTTCAGATAGCAACTATTTTCGATTGGGTAATCCAGTGTACAGCAGTTGTTCTTTCCAATCAATGTACCCCGTGTGGCTCATGAGTCGTGCTTGGTGCTTTTATTTACCTTTTGTTGCCAACTAAAACCTTCCAATGAAACCCATTTAGAGCTAAATTGTCCATTACAGTTAAAGCTATGACCTTTATTGGCTGCTAATTTACATTCAAGCCCTATTTGGCTGAGCTACTTTCAGCTGTTTTGCAGTGTGTACATTCAGCTTTTCATTCTAGAATTACCTAAAAGCACGATAAATCCATGGAGCACTTGATAACTTTTTTTTTTCCCCTTCAATGCATTTCCATTCTCATTAAGACTGCCCGCTACTTTCATTTCAATGTTTGGATATATACCATTGAACAAGCAGATGTATTATTTCTCAAGTTTCCAGTTTTTCTTTCAAATGTAGAAGACCAAGACCTTGAATTATCAAAAGACAGATTTCTAACAGAGCTGTCTATTTACATAAATCTAAAAACTGTTATATCAAAGTATGCTAACATTATTTTTTAAGGCTAGAGCAAGAATGTGTGATATGGATTTTTAGCTGTTCACCTGCTTTATACAGTAAATGCATCAGTTATTCATTTATACATTTTCTGATCCCACATATTCAAAAACAAAGTGGTGGAGTGTTGAAGTCTTTAGTAGTACGCAAGGCAGACACACTTATGCATACTCCTACATCCACTCTTACATCTATACAGTTACAGTTACTCCAGACCAGTCCTCCCATACCAAATCTACTTCATCAACAGCTCCTACCACTTCAACTGGTGTGGCCAGTCATGAATCCGCCTCTGATCATCAGTATGAACCATCCATAACTGATGACCAAGCGAGGAGACAACTGAGGCGGTTACACAAAGGTAAAAGTTGCAGGACCAGATGATCTCAGTCCTCAAATTCTTAAGGGCCTGTGTTGACCAACTCTGTGCTGTCGGCTCTCACTTGTTTAGTCGTCTGTCACCAAGGCTGCAAACTGCAGCAGCAGTAGAAAATGTTTTGTATTGTTTCAAGGAAGGCAGGTTCCTCTTCACCTAGTAACTGCAGACCAGCCAATAATTTACTCAGCAAAAGTGTGACAAGAAATGTAACGTGACCTTTATTCCAACAGCAATGTGTTACTGGCACTTTCTTCGTTTTCTTCCTTTATAGTCATTCTTTTGTGTGTTTCGAATATACACCCACACACACACATATATATATATACTAGCTGTGTAAGCCCGTGTTGTAAAAAGCCTGGGGTCCTAGAAACTACTGAAATCATAAGAAAAAAATTGAAATGTAGAGATGTCAGATAATTGAAAGGAACAGGGCATCTCTCTCCTAGGAGGATTCGTTTTGCCGATGTGCTTGCATCGCTTGTGTATTAGCGGCGGGAGGAAAAGTAAAAGAGATACTGTTTTGCCGATGTGCTTGCTTTGCTTCTGTATTAGCCGCTAAGCAAGTGACTCTTTCTTCAGAGGTTTCGCTTTGCCGATGTGCTGACCTCACTTGCGTATCCTCGGAGGTGGAGCCCTTACCCCGACTCCACCTATCACTTCCGGGTTGGACAGACAGACACACACACACTTCCACACATAGACGTTTATATACAAGATAATTATATATATGCATTTATGTATTAATTTTTTAAAAGCCAAATTTCTCCATCGGAACAAATAGTGTTCTACCTACCTACCTACCTACCGCTTATACGTACCACGAAATGGAGAAACCCGAGAGGCAACTTCTATGAATCCTTTTCTGAAATGCCCAGTGCAGTTTGCCTGTCTTTAAAGATTGAAGTGGAAGATATAGTTATATAGGTGGATAAGCCTATGGTGTCCTGGATAATGAACTGTTAGGAAGACTGAAAAGACTGTGTGTCTGATGTGGATGCGAGCAACGCTGGAGGGCCACAAGGAACAGTCCTGTCTCCTTTTCTCTTTAGTCAATATACCTTGGACTATAAAGATGATAGCGGGTCACTTCACTTTTCTGTTTCTGCACTTATGTGGTGTATTTATATAGGGGATGAGACAGAGCATAGGAGTCAGGTGGAGAAGTTTGTTTCTTGTTGCAAAGAGAATTGACTATCTGAACATCAGCAAAACCAAGAAACTGGTTATAGACTTTTCTCGCACCAGAGCCTCTATGCCTGGTCACTATTCTGGGATTGGATTTAGAGGTGGTCCACTTTTACAAGAACATTTTCACATTAGTGAGAGGCTGGACTGGCCTCATAATACAGAGGAACTATATAAGAAAGGACACAGCAGACACTTATTCCTTAGGAGACTTGTTCTCTTTTAATGTGGGTAGTGACATCCTTTACATGTTCTTGAACTCTGTGATGGCCAGTGTGACTTTCTCCACTGGGTATGATGGTCCAGTAACATCACTTTAAAGAGAGGCCAACCAAATCAAGAACCTGATTAAGAAGACATGCACAATTATGGGGGAAACTCTGAACCCATCTGAAGTAGTAGGAGAAGGCTCCTTTATGCCTATGGCAATATGCATTTAAAATGCCTGAACTGCTTTTTTTTATCTTTACCCAAGTCACAAATTTTCTTTATTTTTAGTCATTCTGTTTGAGAGGGGAGTGTTTGTCATAGTTTATTCATATTTGTATATTGAGATTCTATCAAAAAGCCAATTTTCCCCAGGGACAAATAAAGATCTATCTATCTATCTATCTATCTATCTATCTATCTATCTATCTATCTATCTATCTATCTATCTATCTATCTATCTATCTAAAAGATAGCCAAGAAACTCTCTACACAATTGTTAGGGTCTAACAAGCAAACTGTAAATTGCTTCTAGTGTGTTGGTTACTCCTATAACTTGGTTCAACCTCAGTAGCCATTTTTAAAGGACTGGCTTAGGCCATTGTATGGGAGGCTCACCATAATGGACAGAGAAATCTGTGTGTCTGTGTGATGGCAGTTTCTGTTCATCAATCAGGAGAGAGTTTAGTTTCTCTATTAAATTTAGGAGGAGAAAAGTGTAAAAGCTAATAACGTATACTTCACACAGGTTCTTACTTTCTGTCAAGATAACAGTAATAACCACATATGTTAATACAGTGTTTCCTAACCTGTTGGTCACACCATTGCAGGTGGGCTGTGGCCCCATCAATCCCACCGCTCCAATGATCATGCCCAACTGACAAAGGCAGCAGGTGGATTATAGCTGATCCTGGGCAACTTTACCCACCCCTACTCTGATGATCATGATCTACTTGCCAAGGAAGAAAAGCATGGATGATCACACTTGAGTATCATCTAATGCTCTGACGCTATGGTGATCGCATTGAACTACCCCTAATCTGCTTTGACAATAATACCGAATGCATGGAGGGGGAGTCAGTGGTCATGCTAAATTCACAGAAGGGTACAAATCAGGAACAAAGCCTGGACATGGTGCCCTCACGCATAAATATAAAGTCGCCCTGGGCTAAATGAGTGTTGGTAATTAACCTGTTATGTACATCTCAGGAGATATGAGAAGAAATATTAGAAAACTCTATATCAGCAACCATTGGGTATAAAATTTGAACCCAGGACACTAAATCCATGTTATAACAGACTTATCAATAACATCACTATTCTGTCCTTTAAAAGTATAATTAGCCATCCCCATGCCTCTGCCCGCATAGCAGTGAATCAATTAAAAAACAGGTATAGCTAGCTAAGGGGAGGCAAGGTCCGCTCCAAAACATGGCCAGAGGTACAATGATTCGAACGGAGACTGGCCTGTGAGTGAGGAGGGTCCCACCCAGCAGCCCACTCCTGACATCACACTTCCCCCTCCCCTCAGCCTGCAGTCTCTGTCTTGGATTAGCGCAAATAAATCACTCCTGCAAGCGAACTATGATACTTAGAGTGATGAGAGCAGTCGCAAACTCAACGGTATGTTCAAGCAAATAAGAGAAAAAAACACGATCTAAATCCGTTAAGTAGTTCTCTTGTTAAAAGCAGACAGACATATATATATATATATACAGTATATATATATATATATATATATATATATATATATATATATATATATATAAAAAGAGAGAGAGATGCATTTAAATTCTTATTTTACAAATCCACAACTCAACCCTGGGATTGTGGATTAGAGAAATTTACTACAGTGTTTAGGCTGTCAGCTAATGTACAGGCATTCTTCCACACACACCAAAACTCACACGCTTATATGCAGAGGTGAGTAGTAACAAATTACATTTACTCCATTACATTTACTTGAGTAACTTTTTTTTTTAAATTGTACTTCTAAGAGAAGTTTTACTACACCATACTTTTTACTTTTTACTTGAGTACATTTGTGAAGAAGAAACGCTACTCTTACTCCGCTACATTGGGCAACACTCGAATTGTTACTTTTTTTCCCTTATATACACTATATTTTTGCCAGAGAGAAGCCACCAGTGGATCTACTGCATGACTGTTTCACCAATTAGACGTAGCAACGATAATCACAGACTCCATTTCACCAATCAGACGTAGCAACAATAATCACATGGCTCCGTTTCACAAATCAGACGTAGCCATGCAGTCACATGACCACACACAAACTGTGGCGGCATAGCAGCACAAACTCCTCACAGACAGTGGACAGGGAAAGAACGAATACATGAAAAATGAGAGCCAACTCCTGCTGAAGCTTAACCATCACTTCACTGAGTGAAGAACAAGCACATTTTAACCAAACATGCACAGACACAGACAGTGAAGGGAAAGTGAGACTTCTTGTACGTGCACAAGCTGCCTTGTTCTAATATTATTTTCTATCAGCTGTGCTATTTGGAGGGCAAGTGAATATGCAGTATTATACTGTCAGTGTACAGTATATCTTGTCACTGTAAGTAGTTTGCACTGTTCAGACATACATGTTACCTACTGTAGGTATTGGCTTCAAAAGCTTTGTTGTGAAAAACTGAGATTTGGAACTTTGTGTTATTTGTGCATCTTTATTTTGTAAAGATGTTATTTATTTTTACTCATTTTTTATTTTATTTTTTGGAAATAGCAGAATTTGCACATTATTTTATATTTTTGTCTGTCTTATTACAATATTTCTAAAAAATAAATCATTTATTATGATCAAACAGTTACTCAGTACTTGAGTAGTCTTTTCACTAAATACTTTTTTACTCTTACTTGAGTAATTTTTTGGATGACTACTTTTTACTTCTACTTGAGTAATATTATTTTGAAGTAATGCTACTCTTACTTGAGTACAATTTTTGGCTACTCTACCCACCTCTGCTTATATGTAATTTAGGGGAGTTTATTTGCTTGGCTTTGGATTATTCAGTGACAGAGTTTCATAAAGGATATCCAAGAAAACAGATCATTTTTACACAGAAGGTAACATAAATGGAAGCTAAATCAGAGTTTATGTACAGTAATGCAGCAATATCTAAAATAATATGAGGAGGAACTTTGGAGCATGCTCTGATAGCGTGTTGCTCCACCTACCACATGACAGACCACCTGGATTGGGACCCGAGTGCAGCTGGTGACACTGCAGCACCACACTGGAACAGTGTGAGGTTTTTCAAACACCAAGAAAAATTTTTGGTCATTTCTATTTCAATAACATCTGATCACAGATGCAGAGCATGATATAGCAATGTATATTCAAACTCCTATAGCAACATCAATGCATGTGTTTCTTTGAAGATACACCTGCAACAAAATGGATTTCCTTCACTTCTTGCAATGAAGCCGTGACAGGGCATGAGGATCAAAAAATAAATCCATTCCAAATGTCTTTTTACATGTCAAATGTATTAGTATATTAATACTTTAATAACCTGCACAACTTCTCATGGGTATATATTCCTGAGCAACTTTTCTTTGAAGGTGGTGCTTGGATGTTTGGCTATTCTATTCACATCACTCAAATATGAATCATTGGAGTTACTATTAAAGCTTCATGTGTCATGAACAAAATAATAAAAATTACTAAGTGAAGATTACTCTTGCCCAAAGATATTTCTCATAGAAAAAGTCTCGGAAATGCTGCAGGCAATGAATATGTGTAGGTATATGCTTTGAATGGCATCCTACTATACATATACAGTAATCTTAACTTCCAATTTCTTGATTTATTTATGGCATTGCCCCTCCAGTTTACTGTTTTATTCTGTACTGATTTACATACCATACTTTACAGGTATGTTCTGCCCCGTAGCATTACTTTTTTTTCTCTAAAAACATTTTAAAATTGTTTACATTTTTATTAAATCTCATCTTTCTACTGTAAAATGAGCAAAACATTAAAAGTACAAAGTCAGAAGTGTAAAAAGTATAATAATGATACAAATAATAATAATAAATAATAATAATTATATGAAATGATATGAATTGAATAATAACAATATTTATGCTAATACTGAGTATACTGTCAAAATACAGTATATCTTTTGTCAGGTATATCTTTGAACAGGAAAACTGCTTTGGTGTATGGTCATTTACCCAACACTATATAGCATTAACAATATAACAATTCTTTTGATCACATCATCATCAAGAAATAATTTCAAGTAAGTATGTGGATCTTGGCTCTCAACATTCACTTTTATTCCTGGCTGCCACACAAAATCAAAACGAGGTGGTGCTGGTTTATTTGAAGCAGGGTCAGCATGAACCCAAACACTAGTGTCACTTTTCTGATCAGAATCACTTTCAGCTTTTCTGTCTGTTACAATTCCACTGCCTGAAGACAGATTCACTTTATCATCACTGATGATGAGGGGCTCCTCAACATCACTGCTAGTATCACTATCAAGAGTGTGCAACACCTGAGCTGCTGAAAAACATTTCTTACGAGATGCCATTATAAGGCTAGGAAAAACCATGTCTACATCACTGCCCACTTAAGGCTTGGGCCTGATGCTTATGTAAGACATATTTATACCACTGCCGAGTAATGCTCAGGACTAACACTGTTAGCATTTTTATAGCCCAAGTAATCCTCGCAAGACATTTCTATACAGTGCCCGAGTAACACTCGAGACTAACACTTTTAGCACTGTTTTCACAGCCCGAGTGATGCTTGAGTATAATTCTAATAGTAATAATAATAATAGTATAATAAGGTAGGTTAAAGAAATGCACTTTTAGCTGCCATATAATGGAATGGTCTGCCTACTACTATAAGAGGTACCCCATCAGTCTCAGCTTTTAAATCCCGGTTAAAGACTCACTGCTTCAGTTTAGCATACCCTGACTAGAGCTGCTGATGAGCTGTGCATATGGTGTCTCTGTTGTCAGTCATTAGTACTAAAATATAAGTAATACGATATTTATAAACTGTCACTAACCCTCCCATGTTCTGTTTCTCTTCTTGGTGTCCTCATGTAGCTCTTGGTGCCATTGCTCTACCGCCTATGGAAAAGTCATCTCAGATTAAGGAGGACTGAAAGAAAGGGACAGACTCAGATATAGAATGGCCAGTAGTGGGGAGGCGGCTTGTTGGCCGAGATTTTTGGGACTCTGACTGTGCTTGGTTTGTTTCTGACTCCTTTTATACAATTTGATTGTGGATCTACAATTAACTAATGGGAAGATATTGTTTATTTCATGCATGCTAATTAGTTTTTACTTTGATGTATTTTGACAGATTTGCATCCTTACAGTATACGTGATAGTTCGGTATTCAGTGAGTGGTATAATCTATTCCTACATTTTGACTTTTGAGCTGTCATGGTGCCCTGTGCCTGCACTTGGAGAGGAGTGCTATGCAAGAACAAAGTAGTTTTTACTATTGTATTGTATTTCTGAGGTGGCCATGTTAGATTGCCCATCTAACTCCATGAAGAGGATTACTTGTGTTCTGTTTTGTGGGTTGAATTCACCCCATTTTTTGACACCCATTGTACGCCCAACCTAATTGGAAGGGGGTCTCTCTCAAAATTGCTTTTCCCAAGATTTCTTCCAATTTTCCCTACAAGGGTTTTTTGAGAGTTCTTTCTTGTGTTCTTATAGAGACGAGACTTTCAAAAAATAGGGCCTCTTAAAGCCCATTGAGGCATTCCTTGTGTGATTTTGGGTTATACGAGAAATACAATGTTGTTGTTGTTATATAATGCTCCTTATGTAGCAATAACCAAGTTGTGTGCATTAATGACTAAATGTAAGTATGCTTACTGTATATTGTTAAGAAATTATTCTAATTAGGTATTTATTGCCTTCATTAACTTTATCATATTGATCTATAACATACAGTAGCTTCTGAAATTTCTTCCAAAATGTGTTGCACATATGGTTTGTAAATTGTCTAGTGATGGGTTGCCATGGATTGTTTGCTCTGCTATGACTGTCGCCAGCAATTCTCCAAGGGGAAGATCTGATGGTCATCATGGAACAGGTCACAAAGACTCTAAGAATGGCAAGACTGGGTCGAGAGAAAAGAAAGTTTAAGAAACTCTGATCTATAGTTACACATAACCCTTTGAAGAAACATTAATTTACAGCTTTAACACGGCACATGACAGCATTTTTGGAGACAGTGTTTCAATGAGTTTCAGTAGACTTGCATGCCATTATAGCTTATCTATCACAGGTTCTGCAAACCTTGAGTTATGCTTTACATTAGATGTTTTGGGAACTGAAAGTCGATTCTCCCAAAATTAGCTTATAGATATTACTCCACCATACCTCTTAGTTATACACTCACATACTGCTCCATTTGGAGCTTACCAGTTGGTCATATGTAAAATTGGCTGTATGTCAGTCACAAAGTGTACATGTCATTGCAACTGAGGTTCTGCAGTTCTAGTGTGGGTCACCGGTATGCATATATTTAATGCCGGTAAAGAGTAGTAGAGAAGCCACAGACCAGGTCTCTGTAAATGAATGTGGTAGGGGCCAAATACTAAAGAATTAGCCATGTGGAGCAGTGCGAATCAAAATAAACTTCCGAGAGCCCTCCAAGACTTAGAAAACAGTATTATTTCACAGGATCTCATACCAAAAAATTCATTACTATTTAGAAGGTGTTTCTGTCTTCTTGATGGAAGAAATAACCACAAACTAAAATATTGTCACACACATGCACAGGGGAGGCAGCAACAGGGTCTGGTTAATTCTGAACCACTGAAATGGTGTTATATACTGTAAACATTTCTACAAAATAAAAACAGTCCACAAGCAGTAAGCGCATTTACATGGGATTCCCTTTTGAACTGAAGAGTTGCCTCAAAGTAAGACATTCTGTAACATTTGTACCCAACACTTTTCCAAGTGAATGATGAAATAATAATAATTAATACTTTTTATTTTTGTTCACAATGATGGTTAATAAATAAAAGCTTTCTCTTTAGAAATAAATGTGTGCTCAAGAAAAAATAAATAATCTATTTAACAATTTTGGGATAATACTGATATACAGTATCTATGTTAAAGATTATACAATTTATCTGTATGCTTATTGTACTTATACTTTGTTGCATTCTCCAGTCTTGTTGTGCTGATCTGATCTCATTACATGAGGAGGCTCCTTTTAGCTCAGAGGTGGGCAAACTTTTTGCCTCAGGGGCCACATTGACTTTTAAAATTTAACAGGCGGGCCGGGCCAGCACTAGATGCATACATATCAAACATAAACATAAAAAAAGCATTTCAGTGTTAATATTTACATTCACTTTTAGTGGGAACAGTGTTGTTGATCACCCTTTTTTGCCACTGCATCGAAGTCTGGTGTGAGTTTTGTTGTGGCAATTCTCAGAACAGATCTGAGGTGTTCATTGCTCAACTGATCAGTGTCAATTTCTTCAAGAAACTTAATAAACTGACAATGCTGAAGTCCCCTCGCTCGAATAAAGTTAACGAGTTTTACAACTGGCTTCACTACGTAGTCAAGCTGCAATACGGATTTACACAGTGCTTCCTGGTGGATTAGGCAGTGTAAGAAAATTACCTCCTGCTCAGGGTTGTCCTCCTCCACCCTCTTCTGGAGTCTTTTGAGCAACCTAACATTTTTTCCAGTCAGATTTGGCGATCCATCTGTAGTAACGTTGGCAAGCGTACTCCAAGGTAGCTTGTGCCTATTTATGACACGCTGTCATACAAGTCCTCTCCCCGCATTTTCCCCTTTAGAGATTCCATGGCCAAAAACTCCTCCGTTATCTCAAAATTGTCATTAATCCCTCTGATAAAAATTAAAAGCTGAGCGGTGTCCTTTATGTCATTACTTTCATCCAGTGCGTAGGAATATAATGTAAATGACTCCGCTTTTTTGTTTAACTTGCTAGCTAAGTCTTCGTCAATTAGCTCAACATGGCGAGTCACTGTACTGTGTCATAAGCTAATTTTTTCAAATTTGTTCTTGCTCTCAGGACACAAGATACCTGCTGTCTCTACCATGCACTCTTTGAGAAACTCTCCTTCGGAGAAAGGCTTGCTGGTCTTTGCTAATTTGAATGCCAGCACATAACTTGCCTTCGTGCTTGATTCTTGGATGGCAGTTTGTTGGATAAAGGTGTTTTGCTGAGCCTACAAACTAGCTGCCAACCTCTGAGCGGTAGCGTTGACTGGTTGTTAGCGTAATTAGCATGCTTGGTGGAAAAGTGACGGCTGATGTTGTATTCCTTTAAAACCACAACGGTTTCTTGGCAAATAAGACATACAGCCTTTGACCGGACTTCAGTGAAAAAGTATTTAGTTGTTCAATCCTTATTAAACACTCGGCACTCACTGTCGACTTTTCTTTTCTTTGGCCCACTCATAATAACAGCGAGTAACCTGGGCTCCGCAAAATCAAGTCAATGTATCACTGCGCCTAATGCGCCACCTGGTGGAACGCCAGGCATTACAGTACAAGGTCAAATGAATGCAGTCATAATTATGATATGATTTGATTTGGGCAATTTTGTACCAATCTTCGGCGGGCCGGATTAAAAAGACCAAAGGTGCCGGATGTGGCCAGTGGGCCGTAGTTTGCCCACTCCTGCTTTAGCTTGTTGTTATAAAGTATGTCCAGTAGATGGAGCTATTTGTAGCAGTGATTATGACTTTTCTTTATTTAAAATACTAATTTCCCTGACACATATCAGTTCTGCTGTATGTATTCACTAGATGGTGTGATTTAATTCTTGTTTTACAGTTGTTCATTTGTTTTTATAACCAATTCCACATTGGTTGTCACTATATAGGCAATAATTTATATTTCCTTGTTTGCCTTTAGACCACATGCCTACTTTATCAGACTGAAGAATGGGAGTCAATGCCTACTGAATAATCAATAAACAGATTGAATTCAACTCACTGTGCTCTATAATCAGACTTAATCTCCCAATGTAGTCCCTGTTACCAAGGACTATCAGAGGTCCCACAGCTAATATAATTCCTGTTTTTCTCCATAACAAGATCAAGCTGAAGCCAATTCCAGCAGCAATGTGTCTACCCCCGGAAGGATTGGGCATGCAGATGTTTGCAGACATTTTTGATCCATTTAATAAGTGTGGAAGGAAAAAAAAACTTCTTGAAGAAGATCTACACACACTAGAAGAGTCCATGTGAAGTCCTCATATAACTCTCTTCAGATTTAGATCAAACAAGATATAAGTGCTGGGAGGCCATAAACAGCTTCAAATGTAATTTGAGTGTGGTCATAACTGTGCCCTGAGATTTAGATTGTTGTCACCCTTTAATAGATTAAGCAAGTTTAATGAATGTGTGAAGGGGTGATTTTTTGATCTGAAATTCAAACTTGTCACTCATTTCTTAAGGTTAACTAAGTAACATTTTCAAACCTGCTTAATCTAATTCAAGGTTCTGGGATAGATAGATAGATAGATAGATAGATAGATAGATAGATAGATAGATAGATAGATAGATAGATAGATAGATAGATAGATAGATCAAACTTTATTTGTCATCAGGGTGAAATTTGATGTTTTACAGAAGCTCTTTAAATAAATAAATAAACATACACACACACTTTGGTCTGAACACATACCATAATGACTATAAAACAAGAAAATTAAAAAGAAAGAAAAGTTCTGCAGTCACTGTCACAGTGAGGCATTATACAGGTATGTTGCTTTTGGTATAAAGGAGCCCCCGTAGTGCTTCTTGACCCACTTCTGCTGAATGATTCGTTGGCTGAAAGTCCTCAGCGTTTTGATTCTCTGATTTTCTATGACTTCCAGGGGGTCCACAGTGCATCCTATAACAGAGCTTGTCCTTTTAATTAGTTTGTTAATTCAGTGGGCCTCTCTTGAAGTGATGTATCGAGCCCAGCACAGCACAGCACAGCATAGAAAATCACACTGGCCATCACAGAGTAGTAGAAGATGAGAAAGATGTCACTTCCCACATTAAATGACCGCATTGACATAAGTAAGACAAAAAGATCCTGCTCTATCCTTTCTTCTATAGTTCCTCTGTGCTCCAAGACCAGTCCAACTTGTCATTAATGTGGACCCCCAAGTACTTGTAGGAGTGGACCACCTCTACATCCACTCCCTGAATAGTGACTGGAAATAGAGGCTGTTTGGCGCGGTGGAAGTCAATAACCAGTTCTTTGGTTTTGCTCATGTTAAGTTGCAGACAATTCTTTCTGCACCAAGAAACAAGTTCTCCACTTGACTCTTCTCCTGTGTCTCACCCCCTTATTGATACACTCATTAAGTGCAGAATCAGGTGGAAATTTCTGCAATAGACATGGATGTGATTACAAAATAACACCAGCTCATATCAGAAACTTAGTCCTTGAGTCTCACAAACTGCAGCCTGCCTGACAGAGAGTTTATTATTCAGGACACCACAGGCTCATCCACCTGCATATCTCTGAGTTTACCCCTTAACAGGGATGACTGGATGGTACTGAAGGCACTGCAGAAATCAAAAACACAATCCTCTCAGTGTTGCCAGCATTGTCCAGGTGAGAATAAGCCTTGTGGAGCAAATAGAGAATTTCTTCCTCCACTCCAATCTTTATCCGATAGGCAAAGTGGGTCCAGGTGGTCTACCACAAAGACTTATATAGCCTTGGACCAGTCTCTTAAAGGTCTTCATGATGTGAGATGTACAGTAAGTGCCACTAGTCTGTAGTCATTAGGTGAAGAGACATCTGCCTTCTTGGAAACATGAACAATGTAGGATGTTTTCCACAGCAGCAGCACTTTCTGAAGCCTTTGGGACAGATGAACAGGTGACAGAGGACATCACAAAGTTGGTTAGCATAGGCCCTAAAAACTTGAGGACTGACTCCATCTGGTCCTGCAGCTTTTCCTGTGTGTAGCTTCCCCAGGTGTCTCCTTATTTAGTCTTCAGGTATGGACAGTCCACACCGATGGTCAGAAGTGTATTTGTCACTGGCTATTTCAGTGGACACAATAGGAGCCTACTCCAGCAGCAGTGGGTACAATGCAGGAAAAGCCTTCATAAATCTCACCTCAAATAAGGTTTAGGCAAAAAACAACTTTATTGTTTACTTCCCAAGTTATATACCTAATATGTCTTAATACAAAAGACAGACATTTTGAACATTCAGGTCTGTTATTTCCTAATAGCACGTTTAAAAAGTTAAGAGCATTATCAATTTTTCATAAACACTTCATAAACAGACTACAGGTTTCTGCACACCTTTTTCTGTTATACACTGTATATATTTGGTTTAACGTCATTTCCATGGTAATGAGCTTCTGCGAATATTGGCACTTGCTTGGGAAAGCAATCAGACAAGTTTACTGAAGTAGAACCTTATAAGTGAAGCATGAGTGCATTACTCTGCAAAAGTCAATTTGGTCTTGCATTTATAGAAAATAGATTCTCCAAAAACTACACAAAACAATAAAGAATGGAATAAAGTCTTTCTTCCAGGATACATACAGAAAATGGAATGTAATCTACTAATACATTTTCCTACCAATATCACAAATAAATGCTATAGTAATAGCCAGCAAGAAGAAAATGTAGAGTTTTCTAAAGATTTATTTTAATTGTCACATCATGGCCAAACAACATTTTTCTTTGCCAGTGTGTTAAAATAGAACTTTACCGTTTATTTTTTTAAAATAAGTTATTTGGTTTAATTTCAGAAGACCTCACCATATTATGCAGTCTACACATATAACTTACAATTACCTTATTGCATTGAAAACAAAGTCATTTCTGAAGTCCCTTAAAAATAATATTTAAGCAACAAACAAGCAAAAACAACAAAGTTATTAAATAAGAAAACACCACTGAAAATACACACATTACTTTTAATCATTACTGCTATAACAGACACATGTAAAGGTTTTATATGGAAGCATTTTGTTTTTAGGGGATCCTGTTAGAAAATCAATATAATTTAATGATCCTCTGTAAAATTATCATATTTTATGTTACTTACACCATATATTTTGTAGCAAAGGCTCAGAAAAATTGTTTATGTCATGTTTTCATGAAGAATGGTAATTACTGTACAAATTTCTGATTGAATGGAGACCAGTTGTGGACCACGGTAACACATATAAAAGTATCCATGAAAAAAATCTCACGTTACTCATTTCACGCACATCACATTTCAAGTCATCAAGTAATATGCTCACAGCGGGCAAAATGCATTCATTTTTTGCTAAAATTGTGTAAATAAATACGTAAAATCAAAGTAGTGCATGTACATAATTTGAATTGAAAACACATCTCTCCACCTCTTCAAGTCAAAGTTATTTCTTCACAATCATGGTAAATATTAAATATTCTACTTCAAATATTAAAGTATTCTACAGTAAAGCACTTTTTATACATTTTAAAAATCCATGGTCTAATGTCTTATGGACAGAATTTCTAGGCGCAGCCAGGGTGTTGAGGGGGTCCGGTTTGGTGGACTCAGGATTGGGTCACTGCTTTTTGCAGATGATGTTGTCCTTTTTGCGTCATCAGGCTGTGATCTTCAGCTCTCTCTGGATCGGTTCGCAGCCAAGTGTGAAGCGGCTGGGATGGGAATCAGCACCTCCAAATCCAAGACCATGGTCCTCAGCCGGAAAAGGGTGGAGTGCCCTCTCAGGGTTGGGAGCGAGATCCTGCCCCAAGTGGAGGAGTTCAAGTATCTCGGGGTCTTGTTCATGACCGAGGGAAGAACGGAGCGTGAGATCGACAGGCGGATCGGTGCGGCGTCCGCAGTGATGCGAGCTCTGCATCGGTTTGTCGTGGTGAAAAAGGAGCTGAGCCGTAAGGCAAAGCTCTCAATTTACCAGTCAATCTATGTTCCTACCCTCACCTATGGTCATGAGCTATGGGTAGTGACCGAAAGAACGAGATCGCGAATACAAGCGGCTGAAATGAGTTTCCACCTCAGGGTGTCTGGGCTCTCCCTTAAAGATAGGGTGAGAAGCTCGGTCATCCAGAAGGAGCTCAGAGTAGAGCCACTGCTCCTCTGCATCGAGAGGAGTCAGATGAGGTGGCTCAGGCATCTGATCAGGATGCCTCCTGGACGCCTCCCTGGTGAGGTGTTCCGGGCATATTCAACCGGGAGGAGGTCCCGGGGAAGACCCAGGACACGCTGGAGGGACTATGTCTCCCGGCTGGCCTGGGAACATCTCGGGATTCTCCCGGAAGAGCTAGAAGAAGTGGCCGGGGAGAGGGAAGTCTGGGCATCTCTGCTCAAGCTGCTGCCCCCGCCACCCGACCTCGGATAAGCGGAAGAGGATGGATGGATGGTCTAATGTTTTGATTATTTAATGAAAGTAAAGGACACTGGGATCCAGTGTGAAAGCAAAAGAATTAAAACTTACCAAATATGTTCATTTTTCAAGCTGAGAATGTTGTCAAGGATTGATCTGTGTTTTGTGATTGGCACATTGCAAAATAGCATACCCATTTCACTTTAGGAAGAAAAAAATCAAAACATTTTTGTAACACATACCCATTTTTCCTTTTTTGTCTACCTTTTCAGCACACTTTAGGATCAGGGGCCATGGTTTCACTTCTTAAGGTCAACTGATGCCATGACACCCTCTCACATAAAAATAAAAAAATCAAAAAAGACATCTCCTTAATATCTTTTTGTTTTTTCTTAGACAACCATGAGATCAGAAAGAAATTAAATGCAGACATGTTCTTTTGTCTCATGATTCTCAGATTGTTTTCCTGAGTTTCAGCAGAGATGTTAGTAAAGTCACACAATGGGCTCAGATTTTCAAATAGTGTCTTGATATTTTATTTGAAATTTGAAAGTGCTCATTAATATATAGTGAAATGTATGGGCAGTTTTTGGTTAAACACTTTAAATACTTTAACTCTTTGGGGGCTAAATATTTTTTCCAAAAAACACAGTTTCCTGAAAAGCACACAAAGCAATGGTTTCACATAAAAATTAACATAAAACGTCTGTTGCTGTGTGCTGTGACCGCCAGTTCATCAGGAATGTGCGGCAGGCTGGCTGCCCGGCTGTCTTCACATGGTGGAGGCAGCAGTGGCAGTTGCAATCGCAGTGCATTGCAATCTGGTTTATACCTCTTGTCATTGTAAGTGGCAGTCCTTCCAGGTAAACATTGCAATAAGCGTGTCAGCTACATGATTCTGTTCAACACCACGATCAGCTGGGGATCGATCAGCTGAAACCAATCAGCTGATATTGGTACCTTATAATTGTTTTTGATCACTTATATCAAAATCAGAGGCTGATAAGTCAGAGTCCAATTCACCGACAATCTGCAAAACATCGTCCACGCAATATTTTGCTTTACATATTCGCTTTTTCACCAGATGTTGATGCCATCTTCTCCATTGTTTGTTCCTTGCTACTCATGCAAGTGCAGGAAATCTCGGTCAATTCAATGAAGCTAATTTTTCTTCTAGCAAAGAGAGTCCAACTAAAACATAACATCATGCTTTGCCACCATTTACAGTTGATTACCATCATCAGTCCCACCTTTTGACAAAAGTCGACATCCGCCCTGAAAGAGTTAATATATTTACAAAACTATAGTCCTTGCTTCTGAATAATACTATTAATTGTTCTAAGTTATATTGCTGTGCTCCAATTAGATCATACTCATTCTGGAAGAAAAGGCAGGTAATGTTGGATAGTGTTTGAGACTTTGGACTTCAAAACCTGAGGTTGTGAGTTCAAATCCCACTACTGATACCATGTGACCATAAGAAAGTCACTTCATCTGCCTGTGGAAAAACAACAGAAAGGCAACTGATTGTATCTCAGATGTTGTAAGTCACTTCAGAAAAAGGCATCAGTCCAATAATAAGCAAAAAATACAAAGTCTTGAAAGAGATAAGCACAAGACTAGAAAGAGATCACTCAAAATATAACATGCTTTTCAAACCAAATTCTCAATTCTGACTCCTTTTACTTCAGTTATATCTCATGTCACCTTTTCGTCTAAAGCTATATTTCCTAAGGAATTTCAGGAGTAACGTCTGTAAAAAAGCTGATTCTTAAATGAAATGTAAAATAGAATCTCTTAGGACTCACGAGCCCCGAAGATCAGTCTTTGAGCAGTAATTTTTTTCTATAGCAGATGAGCAAGCAAGAGACAAACCCTTACCTCAAAAAAACAGTGCCAAAAATCTGTAATGCATTGCTAACAGCTTACTGTTGTTTTCACAAGCATGACTTTGAAACAGAGAAGGCACGTTGTCTTAAATCAAACCTTTTACTATTTTAAGTTCATTGTTTCTAGTAAGTTTAAAAATGTTGGACATGGTGTCCTTTACCCTCATTATAAAACATAAAAGAAGGCCGGGTATATTTTTATTTATGAAAAATTTTTTTTATGGTTTCAACTTCATGTGACAAATTAACATATACCATGATTGTGAAAAAATAAGGTTGACTTGAAAAATACTCAACTTATCCTTTAAAATTGTGTTGGTCTCCTTTTTGTCTCTTTGTTATGAGGCTTTAAGTAACCCTATAGTTAGCAGTTTACGGAATTTAAAAAAAACAAACTACCAGATCTCTTCTCATGCTCCTTTATTATCTCTTACTTTTTTCATTAGGCTACAATAAAGATTATTAGGTCATTAATATTCAAGAATATACTCTATTTAATTTTGATTCCTATAATTCTTGGTCATATTTTTTGGACATTTTATGTACTGTAACTATGACAATTTGCTTATGAAACCAACATGATAAGAAAATAATTTATGACAATGCAAGAATTTTGATCTTTAAATTAATGTTAAATAGTCTGTACTGTATTTTGCATTTCCAGTTTTTCCTTAGTTTATCTTAGACATCGGAAGAGCTGCCCTGTCTGATACATTTATATACCAGATAACTGAATCATATGCTTGAGGGAGATTGTTTAAACTCCCCAGGATGAAGCCAGCCGTATTAAATGATCACATCACTTATGACCTTACATGTTTTAATGTCTTCCAGCTATGTGAGTTAAAGAGGAAAAAAAAGACTCACGTACATGCATAAATGTAATACCTTTCTGAAGTTGTCTTTCAAAATATCAGTTCCTAGTCTATTGGCAGGGGATGGCATAATCATGTCATTTTCCAGACTGGTTTGTACTTGGGTCACTGTGTCATGTTTATATAAAATGAGTTAGAAGGTATTTGACAATATCATTACCCAAAGCCTAGTCATATATTCAATCTCTCATTACTGTACTTGGACAACCTTTTAGTTGAATTCCTCATTTTCTTTATTCTGACATTTCTGACATTATGTATCAAATGAATGAGTTAAAATTAAACACTAAATGTAACAGAAAGCTAATGTAAAGATCAGAGCTATTTGACTGGGTCATGCTAGATTAGTTTAGCTTAGGTAATGCCTGTTGCGGTATGTATAGAGAGCTGTAATAGAATAAGTGTTTAGGCTTGCTTTGAAAACTTTGGATGATTAAGTCCAGTTAATACAAAAGAATGAATTACACAGTATATATATATATATATATATATATATATATATATATAGATAGATAGAGAGAGAGAGAGAGAGAGAGAGAGAGAGAGAGAGAGAGAGAGAGAGAGAGAGAGAGAGTAAGAAGACACAGGAAACATCAGAAAGAGTTAGGGCATCATAGCAAAGTATATAATATGGCCACACAAAACACACAGTGAAAACATCTTATTCAGACATGAGCATTTTTCAGACTGCCCCAAGATGATCTTAGAGTCAGTTATGACATCCACAAGCTAGAAGGGATGTGTTCGGGAGGGTAGAAACCAGAAGTGACATCAGAGATAGAAGATTTCTGAATCATCTTGTCTTCAGAGGGGTTTAGATGGAAGGTATTAGATATCAGCGCCACCCTCTGACTTGGAGTATAACAGTTGTTAAATTAGCTCTGAGGTTGTCTCCTGGGTTCACATATGTGACTATATATATATATATATATATATATATACAGTGGTGTGAAAAACTATTTGCCCCCTTCCTGATTTCTTATTCTTTTGCATGTTTGTCACACAAAATGTTTCTGATCATCAAACACATTTAACCATTAGTCAAATATAACACAAGTAAACACAAAATGCAGTATTTAAATGATGGTGTTTATTATTTAGGGAGAAAAAAAATCCAAACCTACATGGCCCTGTGTGAAAAAGTAATTGCCCCCTTGTTAAAAAATAACCTAACTGTGGTGTATCACACCTGAGTTCAATTTCCGTAGCCACCCCCAGGCCTGATTACTGCCACACCTGTTTCAATCAAGAAATCACTTAAATAGGAGCTGCCTGACACAGAGAAGTAGACCAAAAGCACCTCAAAAGCTAGACATCATGCCAAGATCCAAAGAAATTCAGGAACAAATGAGAACAGAAGTAATTGAGAGCTATCAGTCTGGTAAAGGTTTTAAAGCCATTTCTAAAGCTTTGGGACTCCAGCGAACCACAGTGAGAGCCATTATCCACAAATGGCAAAAACATGGAACAGTGGTGAACCTTCCCAGGAGTGGCCAGCCGACCAAAATTACCCCAAGAGCGCAGAGACGACTCATCCGAGAGGTCACAAAGACCCCTGGACAACGTCTAAAGAACTGCAGGCCTCACTTGCCTCAATTAAGGTCAGTGTTCACGACTCCACCATAAGAGAGAGACTGGGCAAAAACGGCCTGCATGGCAGATTTCCAAGACGCAAACCACTGTTAAGCAAAAAGAACATTAGGGCTCGTCTCAATTTTGCTAAAAAACAATCTCAATGATTGCCAAGACTTTTGGGAAAATACCTTGTGGACTGATGAGTCAAAAGTTGAACTTTTTGGAAGGCAAATGTCCCGTTACATCTGGCATAAAAGGAACACAGCATTTCAGAAAAAGAACATCATACCAACAGTAAAATATGGTGGTGGTAGTGTGATGGTCTGGGGTTGTTTTGCTGCTTCAGGACCTGGAAGGCTTGCTGTGATAGATGGAACCATGAATTCTACTGTCTACCAAAAAATCCTGAAGGAGAATGTCCGGCCATCTGTTCGTCAACTCAAGCTGAAGCGATCTTGGGTGCTGCAACAGGACAATGACCCAAAACACACCAGCAAATCCACCTCTGAATGGCTGAAGAAAAACAAAGACTTTGGAGTGGCCTAGTCAAAGTCCTGACCTGAATCCAATTGAGATGCTATGGCATGACCTTAAAAAGGCGGTTCATGCTAGAAAACCCTCAAATAAAGCTGAATTACAACAATTTTGCAAAGATGAGTGGGTCAAAATTCCTCCAGAGCGCTGTAAAAGACTCATTGCAAGTTATCACAAACGCTTGATTGCAGTTATTGCTGCTAAGGGTGGCCCAACCAGTTATTAGGTTCAGGGGGGCAATTACTTTTTCACACAGGGCCATGTAGGTTTGGATTTTTTTTTTCTCCCCAAATAATAAAAACCACCATTTACAAACTGCATTTTGTGTTTACTTTGTGTTATATTTGACTAATGGTTAAATGTGTTTGATGATCAGAAACATTTTGTGTGACAAACATGCAAAAGAATAAGAAATCAGGAAGGGGGCAAATAGTTTTTCACACCCACTGTATATATATATATATATATATATAATATATATATATATATATATAATATATATATATATATATATAAATTGTGACACAGACTACGAATGCAATGAATGCAATTACCCCGATCTACATGCTGTCAAATGAATGGACCACATGCCGTGGCGCAACGTTAGAGGCTTCGCCTCTGGCGCTGATGTCCGAGGTTCAATTCCCTGAGAGGGGGGTGCAGTGAGTGTGTACGCCTGATGAGCCCAGAATTAGGGCAAAACACATGTCGCATACTCTTTGCATTATTTGACAGTAAACTATTTCAACCATATATATATATATATATATATGCCACTAACGGCGCACTGCACGATAATGTGAAATGAATACACTTGACTTGAGCATTCATAGTTTTCATCCTCTTTGTCTGTATGTTTACCATTCATTTGCTCAGAGGTTGATGAGCTTGCTGCTTCCTGAGCAGCTCTTCTTTTCTCCACCCTAGCAGCCCGCTTCTTCTCTTCTTTCATTGGCATTTTTTCACGTTAAAACTGATTAAGTCAGTTTTTGTGTTGCAATTACTTAGTACGTTGTTCTTAATTTTGCACATAAGCTGGCACTTAAGTGTTCAATCTGCCTCAAGAATGATTTCAGATATGAAGAGGTAGGGGAAGTGATGGCGAAGGTGGTAGGGATGAGAACGGTGCCCGTACACATGTGCCGCACGGCTGCCCTGCTGCCGAGAGTTGATTCTACAATAAAATAAAATAAAAATTAAAAGAGTAACAAAAATCATCACCCTGAAAGCGGACAGTAGAGGTCATGTAGTACATGTGTACCAAATTCAGGTCAATAGGTCAAACGGTTTGTGAGCTACAGGTGATTTAATATCCTGGACAGACAAACAGTCCGCTACGGTAGCGTATTATACAAGAATATATATATATATATATATATATATATATATACATATATATAAACAATGAGACAGCTCATTGAGTAGCATCAAGAAAAAAGAAAAACTGCCTATGGTGATACATTGCTACTTCAACAGGCTGTAGGTACAAGAGAGTGCCAGAGAAGTATATGAGGATTGATGAGGATATGTTGCCAGATGCCAGATAGAGATCTTTATTAAGTCCTTACCTCTTTCATCTGGTTATGGATGTGTTGAGTCGTGGGATAAAAAACCAGTCCCCCTGGTATATGCTTTTTGCTGATGACATTGTGTTGTGTAGCATTATAAAAGAGGAAGTGGAGTGGAAGCTGGAAGAATGGAGAAGGGCTTTGGAACATAGAGGACTGAAGATAAATAAGAAGAGGATAGAATATGTGAGGTTTAATGATGATCAGGATTCATACATTAGTCTACAGGGAGAGCTATTGAAAATAGTGAATAATTGTAAATATTGGGAGTCAGTGGTAGCTCAAGATGGAAAACCAGATGCAGAGATAACCAACAGAGTGAAGTATGGATGAACACCTGAAAGACGTTATCAGGAGTATTGTGTGATCAATAAATTAAGGTGAAGGTTAAAGGTGAGGTTTTTAAGGCAGTTGTAAGACTAACAAAGATGTATGGAGCTGAGACATGGGCAGTGAAAGGAGCGCAGGATAAGAAGTTAGATGTGGCACAAATAAGAATTTTGAAATGGATGTGTGGAGTTTACAAAAAAAGACAGAATAAGAAATGAGAGAATCAGAGGTACAACAAAAGTGGGAAAAATATCTAAAAAAAGTACAGGAAAGTAGATTGAAGTGGTATGGACATGTCATGAGGAGAGACAACGAATATGTGGGCAAACGACTGATGGGAATGGAAGTCCAGGAGAAGAGAAAGTAATGGAGCCCAAAGTGGAGATGAATAGATAAAGTAAAAGAAGATCTGAATGAAAAGGGCTAGTATAGGACCGAGCTGTTTGGAGAAGGCTGATCAAGCACACTGAACTCATATAGAGTGGGAAAAGATGAAGAGGAAGAAGAGAAGAAGAAAATGTACTTCATTTTAAGAAACTGCATTTCTTTTACAATGTACATATACAGTACAGTATAAACTATTTTCCGCACTTATATATTGTATGTGCCCTTCAAGGTTTGGTGCTATTTGTTTTTCTAGTTCTTTGTTATTAAATTCAATTCAGTTTATTTTTATAGTACTCTTCATTTACTGTAAGCCTAGAGTGCTGTGAGGTCTCAAGTAAAATGCAAGTATAAATTTTATGTATTACTAAATACAGAATTACTACAAATAAAGACACAGATTTAAACACACTAGAAAATAAAACAGTTTGAAACTGAGTAACATAAATGGAGCCTAGCACTACCTATCCATTAATTAATTGCTGAGCTTTGGCCACCAACAGGGTTCATCCCACTCTGATGTTTGTGCTTCATTAACCAAGGAGACTCTCCCCCACGTTCTCATGTTTGAACTGGCAATGTCTTAATTACAATGCGACAGTTCTTACTCCTGCACCAGTGAAACAGATACTTGAGAGACTGCTGCGTTTCCTCTGTGAAAAACGCAAACACACACATGCATGCAAACGTCTTTACTTTGTAGTGATTGATATTTGGGCTTCAGTTTTCACACATTGACAACAACATATTATTTGCACAATTTCTTTTTTTTTTTTGGTTTTATTCTTGAATAAAAGCACACTTGTTTTGTTATACCTTTTATGAAAATGTTTATTTGATATTTGGATTTCAGTCTTCACACATTATACACTTCATGTCAACATTTTGTTGTTATTACTATAACATGAAAAAGGCTTTACATATGTGTTCAACATTTGTTGCCTCGCATTTCCTGTCATCCTACATTTACACTGATCATTGTAGACGCACAACACATGTGAAATGTATGTATTTCAAATAACAATATATAATTTCCCTACACATTTAAAGACAAATCACTCCCAGATAAACAGATTTCATCTGTGAGAATTTTGTGTCTGACTTAAGCTGCCTCGGTGCAGGAAGGGATAGTAGGCTGCCTGGTTGCGGCCGAATGACATATTTCCAAAAGAAAGGTGATATTGGTTCACATTTAACGTATGATGAGGCGGTGCAATTAAAATTAAGGTGGCCCAGCATTATGAATATTTTTGCAGGCATTAGGTATTCTAGTGTTAAAAGGTAATTACCATTTAACCTGAATATTTCAAAAGTTGTCATAGACAATGTTGGCTGACACACCCAATGCGTGTGGCTTTGAGTCTGAATGTTATGTTGCTGTGTCCCACAGTATGGGTCTTCTTGGTGGCTGGGTCCTTCCTTGTTGCTCTTCTTTCTGATTCTCCTCTATTCATAAGACTGCTGACTTTTTATTTATTTATTTATTTTTTAATTTTATTGATTTTATTGTAATCATTCCATACAAATAGATCTATTTTTACATAAATTAGGATTGAAGACAAATCTTCTTAAAGCTTGACTGGGACAAGATAAAGCACCTTAGCCCTCCTTTGTCCCAAGACGTTTGGCAGACCATGTTGGCATATGTACAAGACGATCATCTCACTCTTAAATGATAAATTCAACATTTTTCAAGTTGAAGTTATTTCTTCACAAGCATGTTATGAATGTATTTCCCAGGAAAAATGTGTTCTAAAGTTAATTGCTTTCTATAAATTTTAAAAAATATCCTGCCTACTCTGGCACTTTACAAAGGAGGTTATAGGATATGTAGGAAAAGTAAAAACTTACCAAATACTTTCATTTTTCAAGCCAAGACAGTTGTTGAGTGTTGATCAAGTATGGATCAGTTGGCCATTTCTGTCCTCTGCGAAGCCTAAAGGCGCATACAGCCACCCTAACCTGACACAGACAGACGCAGGAGGTGAAAGTGCAAGCACGTGCTTTTATTTTTTCTTCTTCTTCCCTCATGGGAAATGCCTTCACCTGTTTCCCACCTGTACAACACAGTTCACTAAGCACAGCACAACACAACACAATTCAATACTTTTCTTCTTCTCTTTGTCTTTCTTTTCTCCTCCACTCCTCCTGGCAAGCTTCGTCTCCCTCCTCCTGACTCTCGCTCTCGGAGTAGTGTCTGCTGTCTCCTTTTATAGTGGCATAACAGCTGCACTCCAGGGCTCAGCAGTAGCTGCAGCACCCCCTGGTGGCACCCACGGATCCAAACAGGGCTGTATCCAACTCCAGTTCCCATGAAATCCTGTGGGAATCCAAGGCACTGCTGTGACCAACGGGGACTGCCACCTAGTGCTCCAGGGGAGGTACTGCTCTGGATATGCTACCTCCCCTGGTCCTTCCAGTGTGGTGGCGTTCTGGCTAGGGAAAGGCCCCGGGCCTTATGCCAAAGCTCAAAAACCCATAATGCCTAAGTTTTGTCAGAATGGCTTGCAAATTTATTAAAAATTAAAATGTGAGATCTTTTATTTATAATATACTGTAAGTATTTAGACACTTTGCTGGAGCACTCCAAAAATGTCAGGTGTCTTCTGTTTGCTCAAAGTCTCCTTGAGATGTTTCTAGAACTTGATTGGAGTCACCTGTGGCAAACTGAATTGATTAGACATCATTTAGAAAGACACACACCTGTGCATATAAGGTTCACAAGTCACATATAAAGACAAAGCCATGAAGTCCAAGGAACTCTCTCTAGACCTCCACAAAATTGTGATGAAGCTTTGATCGGGGAAAAGGTATAAATTATTTCTGAAGCTACCAGTGTTCCCAGGAGTACAGTGATTCCAGTTATTGTGGAATGGAAGTTTTGAACCATCAGAAATGTTTTTTTTAGAATTGGCATCCTTCCAAATTGAGTAACTGGAATAGAAGGGCCTATTTCAGGGAGAAGTCTTCTGCTGAGATGTGAGAACCTGTCAGTACGACTACCATCTCAGCAACACTCCATCAGTCAGACCGAAGACAATCTTGAGTAAAAGGCATATGGACACCCACTTGGTGGTTGCCAAATGGCATTTAAAGACTCTGGCAGCATGTGGGTAAAGGTTATCTGCTCTGATGAGACGAAAAGTGGACTGTTTGGGCAGAAGTCTAAGCACTATGTCTGACAGAGATCAGGCACTGCTCATTACTTACCTAAAATCATCCCTATGGTGAAGCATGGTGAAGGTAGCATCATGCTACGGGGGTGCTTCTCAGTGACAGGGACAAGGGGAATGTTTAGAATTAAAAAGAAAGGTGAATGCAGCCAATTACAGAGAGGCCCTTAAAGAAAACCTTCTCCAATGTGCATGTGACCTCAGCAATGAGCGACAGTTCACCATTCAGCATGACAATAACCCAAAGCATTTAGCCAAGTTAAGGCTGAAGGGGCTTTGGGACAAGTCTCTGACTGTCCTTGAGTGGCTCAGGCAAAGCCCAAACTTAAACCCCTATATAACATCTCTGGAGAGACATGAAGTTGGCGATTTACAGACAATTCCCATGCAAGTTAGTGGAGCTTGGGAGAATCTGCCAGGAAAAATGGGATACATTGCCCAAATTCCAAGTGTGCAAAACTAATAAAGAAGATTTAAAGCTTTAATGGGTGTCAAAGGGGCTTCTACAAAGTATTGTATTAAGGGTCTGAATATTTACTCAAATGCGAGATTTCAGGCTTTGATTTTTAATAAATCGGCAAACCTTTTTGAAAACATGTTATTATGGGTTACTGAGTGTGGACTGATTGGCAAAAATGATAAGCTGATCCATTTAAAATTATATGTTGTGAAGCCAACCCCAACACAGACAGATGCAGGAGGCACAAGTACAAGCACACACACATTTTAGTTTCTTTTTTCTCGCCTCTCCTGTTTCCCACAAGCACAACACAGTCCCCAGCACACAGCACAACACAATTTTTCACCTTTTCTCTTTCTTCTCTTCTCCTCCTCTCCTCCTGGCAAGCTTCATCTCCTTCCTTCCTACTCTGGCTCCCGGAGAAGTGGCTGCTGGCTCCTTTTATAAGGCACCCAGAAGTGCTCCAGGTGCTTGATGCCCTACTTCCGGCAATACTTCTGGGTGTGGTGGAAGAACTGCCCATAAGGGCTCAGCAGATCCTGCAGAAGCACTCCCTGGCGGCGCACGTAGATCCCAACATGGCTGTATCTAACTCCAACTCAGGCGGAGTGGTGGCTCTGAGGCTAAGGATCTGCGCTGGTATCCCGAAGGTTGCCGGTTCGAATCCCCGTCACTGCCAAAAAGGCCACTGCTCTGCTGGGCCCTTGAGCAAGGCCCTTAACCTGTAATTGCTCCAGGGGCGCTGTACAATGGCTGACCCTGCGCTCTGACCCCAAGGGGTATGCGAAAACTACCAAATTCCTAATACAAGAAATTGTATAAGGCGAAATAAAGAGAAAAAAAAAAAACTCCCATGGAGCCCTGCAGGAGCCTGAGGCACTGCTGTAACCCATGGGGGCTGCCACCTAGTGTTCCAGGGGAGGTAACATTCTGGACACGCTTACTCCTCTGGTCCTTCCAGCGTGGAAGCGTCCCAGCCGGGTAAGGGCCCCGGCCGCACACTGCAATGTACAACACAATAAAGGGCAAAGAAAGTGAAGGGGTCTGACTTTCTAAATCCTGTGTTTATGGGTTTGTTGTGATAATATTCGAAATGTTTTGTTTATAAAATTTGTATATTTAGTATAAGATGGTAAGAGGATCAATCAGAAATAGAGAAATGTGTAACAATAGTAATTTTGTGTGATGCCTGTGCAGCCTACCTGTCATAACTGGACTACAAAATAATTTTTTTCTTCCAGTTCTTTGGAAAAGTGAAAAAACTGAAAGTAAAAAAAGAATAAGATTCTTACAAGCTTTTCATATTTTAGATGTGCATAGATTAAAGGTAAAATAAAAACTGAGTAATTTCAATTTCAATGCACAAGTTAAGACTGTTGTTCTTTCTCACAAAAGCATGTATAAATGCTGGAGTCATACCGGACTCTTGAGTGAAGCTCATACCTGCAAACACATTACAACACAAAGTGCTGCATTCCATTTCCTTAATTCCGTATACATTTCATGAATAATTTGGCTATCTCATTATACACAGAAGCGGGCAGTAAGGCAGAGAAACAAAGTAGGCACATCTCAGCAGTAGGTTGAGTAGATGACAATATAAACTTACAATAGCTTTTTATGAACTACAGAGGATGCCCCTCTTGGGACCTTTGCGTGCACTGTATAAGGTTGGCTTTATTAAAATGAAAAGATAGGTAATGTATCCTATGCAAAATAATATTCCTCTAGAATAAGCTCTCTGATGAAATATGTTACCTTAATGAAATCAATTTGTATTAAGACAGTGGAGTAGCATGTACTGCTGTGAATTGTAATACATTTTATAAATGAGACAGTGGGGTGGACCATCATGTTTATAAATGGCCGAGACTTTAGTATTACTCATCTGCCAAATGGGAAATGTCCTGTAAACACTTTTCTTTTTTTAATGAAACGAGCCCATATTGGTTAGTTCAAGGTTGCAAAAAAAAAAAAATCAGAAAAGAGATAAAATCTGAGAGAAACTCAATTTAAAATAAGGCTTTAAGTGTGATGATCAACATCAACAACCAGATTTGAAGATATGTCACATGTCCACCAAGATAACCACATATGAAGATCTTTGTAACACAAAGATTATATAATATTTATTATTTATGGTATTATATTTCCTTCTGGCATATATGTATTAAAACTCCTTGACCTAAGTGAAAGAAAAACTACAGATAATCAAACACAAAACACTACTGCACACTTACTGAAAATACCCGACAATTGCTGTAGTGTTTAGTGGAAGAACCAGAGATAAAGCAATCCAGGTTTGCGCATCATGCCACAATCAAAACAAACACTCTCAGATCTCTGAAAAAGGTTGTTGATACCTCTAACACTTAGGTTTTCCCCTAAACCAGAGGATAAGCCATAATGTCAAAATGGAGAAAATTAGGGACAGGTGTTAGTCTTCCAAACAGCGGCAACTCCAGTTGCAATGCAAAAAATTTTTGTGACATAACAAAGACCAGTGGTGATAAACAGACCCTACTGAATTCACTTCATCTTGAATTTGGCAAAATCACAGATATGTTCATGAACTTTGTCAAACTCGATGAAATGCATTGGGAAAGGAGAAACTGAAATAGTTTTGAATGGATGATAACAGTGTAATGGACCTTTAGGTGTCTCTAAAGCAGGGGTGGTCAGTGTTGGTCCTGGAAGAGCCACAGTGGCTGCAGGTTTTTTTTCCAAGTCAGTTTCTTAATAAGAAGCCACTTATTGCTCAAGTGACATTTTGATGCTTCATTTTAGTGGTCTTGCTTGTTAAGGTCCCCCCCACCCTTAATTGCTTGTTTCAGTCTTAAACAGCAGCATTCACAGTTTTTAATGGCTCGTTATTAGCAATAAGATGCAAATGACAAAGGAGCCAGCAGTACTCCATCTAACTTGTTTCCATTTACACCTCTGTGTATTCATCATGCACCATTTGGTTTAATAAAACACTTAAGAGAAAAATGTGACAGACTGAAAATTATCTGTTTTAGACTTCAAATCATTTAGATGATATCCTTAATAAGGGAAAAAATTACAATATAAGAACCTAATATTGCAGACTAACAAGCCATAAAAGGAAATAAGGTCTGAGATTGGCAAGGATTGGTTTCAAATTAAGCAATTGTGTTGGAATGAAAACCTGCAGCCACTGCGGCCCTCCAGGACCGACATTGCCCACCTCTGCTCTAAAGCCTAAGGAAGCATCTGCCATCTACGCTGGACTGATTAATGTGGACAGATAGTGAACTGAGTAGTGAGGCTGCCATGCTAACCACTGTAACCCAATGCCTATCTGAGATTACATTAATAACAATTAAATATCAGAACAATAAAAATTCGTGCAGACAGGAGCAGGAAGCATGAATTCACTGAAGCTCGTCCCCCACAGATTCCATTGAAGGTACTCACCCCTCTCAAGCCGAAATGTATATTTTGATTTGTTTTCCCTGACACATTAGCTGTCTCACTCCCGCTGCTACCAAGTAAGCGCAACACTGAAGCATGTGGATTCTTCACTCCTTCCTATTTACATCAAAAAGCACAGCACTCTGGGTAATAATATTAAAGGGGTAGACTCACATATTACACACAGGTCACATACAAATCCATTTGGGATTGTTGGGACCCTATTATTTTTTGCTCTGTCCTATAATCATAGGACTCACATTAAAAGGACTTGGTTTCCTTAAACAGTAGATGTGCTGCTGTGACTTTTACAGGTGGCTTCTATACTTTCATTAAAAGTCAGTTTTGAGTTTATGCTTGTCCGCAGATATTTATACCTTTCAACAGCCTCTACTGCCTGCTTTTTTGATGTTGTGGGTGAATAACCCACCTGGGTTCGTCTCTTCCCGGCCGATTACTTCATAGCCAGAAGAACCGCCAACTTTGCTGGTCGACGAAAAAGACTCACGTCTGAAAAGACAGTTTTTGTATTTTACTCACATTTATTTTCATTTGAAGATCATGCAGTTATACAGGTTTTGCCAAAAGATGCCCCAACACTCTGACTTTGTTTGCCTTGTTTTTATAACGCTTTCATATTTGACTCATTCCCTGAGTTCAAGTTGGACAGTTTGTAGTGCTTACATTATGAAGAAAACCGACAAAGCAGGATTTAAACGACAACCCTTCGTTTCTTGTTTGTGTTGCGCTGCACTTTCATTCTAGGTCAAGCCTCATCCAACACTTTTCTTGCAAAAACGTATGATGATCCTTTTTATATTGGAGTATATAGAAGTAGGGCGGCACGGTGGCACAGTGGTAGCGCTGCTGCCTCGCAGTAAGGGGACCCGGGTTCGCTTCCCGGGTCCTCCCTGCGTGGAGTTTGCATGTTCTCCCCGTGTCTGCGTGGGTTTCCTCCGGGCGCTCCGGTTTCCTCCCACAGTCCAAAGATATGCAGGTTAGGTGGATTGGCGATTCTAAATTGGCCCTAGTGTGTGCTTGGTGTGTGGGTGTTTGTGTGTGTGTCCTGCGGTGGGTTGGCGCCCTGCCCGGGATTGGTTCCCTGCCTTGCGCCCTGTGTTGGCTGGGATTGGCTCCAGTAGACCCCCGTGACCCTGTGTTCGGATTCAGCGGGTTGGTAAGTGGATGGATAGATAGAAGTAGCATTACCCGGTTATGTAATGATAAGCTCTGATTATTTTCTTTAGCTTCAGTCTTTTTGATGTTTCACTTGTTGTGAGCCAGCAGGTGGCACTAGTGTGCAAACCGTAGCACAGACAGACATTCTATTTTATATCTAGATATGCTGTTTCACTTTAATACGAAAAAAGTTTGGACACTATGGAAAATGCAAAAAAAATATAATGGATTATTTGTAAATTCTGCTCACCCTGTACTATACGAGGTGAGACACAAAAATAACCAGATCAGTAAAAAAAAAATATATTCATTGATGACTTAGAGCATTCTAAACATGGTCACCTTCTCTATACTCCCCCTCCCGATCTCTACACCGCTCCATACGTATCTTCCATTGATTGAAACAGTGCTGGAAAGCTTCTTGCTTGAGGCTCTTCAAAAGGCTTGCCATTTCTGTCTTCACTTCATTCACTGAAGAAAAATGTGTTCCCTTCAGGTCACTTTAGATTTTCGGGAACAAGTAAAAATCACATAAGGAGTTAAATCGGGCAAATAGGAAGAATGATTGAGGACAGGAATGTTTTTGTCAGTCAAAAACTGCTTTAAAGAAAAAGCATTGTGCACGGGAGTGTTGTCTTGGTGAAGCACCCACCCCCATCTTGACCTGGGCGTTGATCGTCTTACACATTTTCTTGTTCTTCCTTGAAACATTTGTGCCACTCAAATACTTGTGTGCGAGACAAACTGTTATCACCGTACACTGTTTTTATTATTTCATAAGTTTCTGTGGCCGTTTTGTTCAATTTCGCAAGAAATTTGATGTTGATTCGCTGTTCAATTTTTTCACCCAAAATTATTGGAGCAACTCGTGTAGCGATTGTTGTGCAAATACTGACTGGGCTTTTCACAGGATATATTGTACCTAGCCGGTGGTTTGAGAGGGTGTATAGGAGGGGATATAGTTCTATGATTCATGTCCGGCCGACCTCCAGACGGTTTTCAAGGAAAGCCCCAAGCCCAGTCTGGTTATTTTTCTGTCTCAACTCATATTGTAAAACACTACAACAACACATTTTGCTGTTTTTTCCTTGTGAATTTAATTGTTTTTTTTTTTTGAAAATAATAAAGTTGGGGCAGTTAAATGTTGATTGCTGTGTAATACCACCACTTCTTTTCATAACACTTAGTAAGCCTTTTGGGCTGTTAAGACATGAGTCGGTTAAGTTTAGCAAGCAGAATCTTCCCCATTCCTCCATTATGCAGGTCTTTGGATGCACAATTGTATGGGACATTCTTTGCCATATTTTTTGCTATTTTGCACCACACAATCTCATTCAGAGACATGTCTCGTACCCATACACTCTGCTTACACGGCCATGCACTTGTAAGAATGTGGTTTTTCATTGTTCTGCTGGAAAAGACAGTGTCTGGATGGCAGTACAGTAATCCCTCCTCCATCGCGGGGGTTGCGTTCCAGAGCCACCCGCGAAATAAGAAAATCCGCGAAGTAGAAACCATATGTTTATATGGTTATTTTTATATTGTCATGCTTGGGTCACAGATTTGCGCAGAAACACAGGAGGTTGTAGAGAGACAGGAACGTTATTCAAACACTGCAAACAAACATTTGTCTCTTTTTCAAAAGTTTAAACTGTGCTCCATGACAAGACAGAGATGACAGTTCTGTTTCACAATTAAAAGAATGCAAACATATCTTCCTCTTCAAAGGAGTGCGCGTCAGGAGCAGGGACTGTCAGAGAGAGAGAGGAAAGCAAACAAATCAATAGGGCTGTTTGGCTTTTAAGTATGCGAAGCACCGCCGGTACAAAGCTGTTGAAGGCGGCAGCTCTCACCCCCTCCGTCAGGAGCAGGGAGACAGAGAGAGAGAGAGAGACAAATTAAAACAAACAGTCAAAAATCAATATGTGCTCTTCGAGCTTTTAAGTATGCGAAGCACTGTGCAGCATGTCGCTTCAGGAAGCAGCTGCACAGAAGATAGCAACGTGAAGATAATCTTTCAGCATTTTTAGACAAGCGTCCGTATCGTCTAGGTGTGCGAACAGCCCCCCTGCTCACACCCCCTACGTCAGGATCAGAGAAAGTCAGTGCAAGAGAGAGAGAAAAGTAAGTTGGGTAGCTTCTCAGCCATCTGCCAATAGCGTCTCTTGTATGAAATCAACTGGGCAAACCAACTGAGGAAGCATGTACCAGAAATTAAAAGACCCATTGTCCTCAGAAATCTGCGAACCAGCAAAAAATCCGCGATATATATTTAAATATGCTTACATATAAAATCTGCGATAGAGTGAAGCTGCGAAAGGCGAAGCGCGATATAGCGAGGGATCACTGTATATGTTGCTCCAAAATTTGTACATATGTTTTTTGCATTAATGGTTCCCTCACAGATGTTAATCATGCATTGACACATCTCCATATCATGACAGTTGCTGGCTTTTAGACCTGATGCTGATAACAGCTTGGATCGTCCTTTTCCTCTTTGGCCTGGAAAACATAACAGTTTTCACAAAAACTTTATGAAAAGTTGACTTGCTGGAGCACAAGACACAATTTCACTGTGCTGCTTTCCATCTCAAATGAGACCAAGCCCAGGGAAGTTGGCGGTTCTTTGGTACAGTGCTGATGTATGTCTTCTGCTTTGCATAGTAAAGCCTTAACTTGCATTTATGGATGAACCAGTGAATGGTGTTGACTGAGAAAGAATTTACCAAAGTATTCTGGAGCCCATGTCATAATATCCATTACAGATGCAAGAAGGGATTCTAAAACAGTGATGTGTGAGGGATCAGATATCATCCACCTTCAGAAGTAGTTTTCGGCCTTGCCCTTTATGCACAGAGATTTGACCAGATTCCTTGAATCTTTTAATTATATCTTGCGCTGTAGAGAGTACAATACCCCAATTCCTTCCAATTTGTTTTTAGGGAATGTTGGCAAGCATTGGCCAGTCGACAAGCCATTTTTTGGAGGCACCTTTTACATTAGAACACGATTGTCTCAGTTGTTTCGCATTACTTTGTCATTTCGTTATTTGTCCTAAATTACCCGTTTCAGCTTTTTTGGAATGCATTGCAAGCATCAATTTCAGAATAAACATACTGTATATCTTCAAAACAATTAGACAAATCATTAAATACCTTGTATTTTTACTGTTTTTGTTTGAATACAAGTTAAAGTAAATATATAAATCTCCCCCATTTTTATTAACATTTTCCATACTGTCCCAACTATTTTGGAATTAGGGTTGGGTAAGCACAAGTTATAACTAAGTGTGGAACTGAGCAGGCCGATGTGAGGACTACTATGCTATGGACAGCACATCTCTTGAAAAAGGTTTCTTGTTAAGTGCAAGTCAAGTTGAAAAACAAGTTGATACGTGATCCATCTAAATTAGGATTATAAGTGGAAACTCGAGATGGTGGAGAGATGCCAAGAAGTGAATGCAGCAAATGTTTAACTCTACCAGTAAGAATAATAATATTAAAGAGTTTGAAGCAAACTTGTAGAAGGACTAACGGAGAAGAAATAAATAAACACAAGGTGCCAGAAATCAGTTTGCTTTATTTTAAATCTAAGTTTAAAATGCCACTGTTGTATTTCTAAAGTGATTACAACTGAAAGAGTTGCTGCAATAATTGCTTTTCAACCGCATAAAATGGAAAGTTAATGGCATATTAATTAACTGCTCCTGCTTGTTAATGCACATAATGTTGGTAATATTTTTTGTAATGCCACCCAGCTGTTTACATCAAAATGATTACTTATTGTAAGTTTAGAGCACCAGTTTTTTTTTAAGTATAAATTTAGTCATGAAGTCCACCATCCTGATACTTGATATTCACCCATTTAAAATGTGAAATGTACCTTATACTAGAGGGATAATAAAAAAATGTTATTCATAAAACAATCAACCTTGTAAAGTTCAGGTTTATTGAAATATGCATTGTCATTCATCTGTGCCAAAGGTTTAGGATTAGGGTTAGGCTTAGGGTTAGGGTTGGAGAGTCTGTTAACAAAAGAACCTATCCTGGATGAGAGGGGTTCCTGTCGCTAACAATTTCTGCTTTTTCCTCCATTCCAGTTTGGAGAAAAACACCTTTGATGAGACCTAGCCCCACCTACCGCATCACAAGTTGGCCACACCTCTTCTTCCCTAAATGCCATAAAAGTGGGCGTCAGGTGAAGGAGGACATTCATTTGGATCCAAGCTCATTGTGAGATGGAGCCAAGAGCCTTAGAAGAAAAGCAAGAGGCAACAGCTGATAACTTTGTTTTGTTGATTTCTTTTATTAATATATTAAAGGGGAGAACCTAGTTGGTGCCCCAGTGATCACTTTTTTCTACTTCAATATGGTCCTCGATCACAGTATATGATTTATTTGTTCTGCCGGCCAATTTGTCCATGTCATCACTCTGGCGTCCCATCCGCGTAATGGATTTTCCTCTGTTCCAACAAAATCCAGAAAATTCACAAAAAGCACAGTGAAAGGCACATGAACTTACCAAACTGCCAGAAATTGTGGAAGAACCTCTAGAACTATAGGGCAGAAGAAAGTTCCTGGAGGTGATTGGCAGGTGGTGCCACCTCTTGGGGGACCACCAACAAAACAAGTGGAACATAACATGTTCAAATACATCAAAGACAAAGTTGAAACTAATTAACAAAACTAATAAACAACAATATCTGTCCATTAGCTAATTTTACAACCATATCGGGAATGCAGAAAAGGAGTCAGACAAAGCAGACACAGAGTCCTGGAGACCTCAGCCAACAGGCCACCTCCCACCTATTGACCATTGTACAGTGGAGTCAGTGCTGGGCTGGCCAATCAGATGATTCCAGTGCTCCTTTATATAAGGTGACTTTTCCACAGGCAGGCAAACAAATTGTCAGTAGAGCAGTGGCACTAAGTGCCACATGAGGATACTGAGGGCTAGTAACAGTTTATAAATATTGTAGTACTAATTGCTAACAATAGAGATACATTATGCACGGCTAATCGGCAGCTCTAGTCAGGGTGTGCTAAACTGAAGAAGTAAGTCTTCACCCAAAATTTAAAAGTTAAGACTGAATGGTTACCTACTATAGTAGCAGGCAGACCATTCTACAGCTTCAGGGCCCTGTAACTAAAAGCTTCACCTCCCAGTGTTATTTTGTTAATTGCTGGAATTATAAACACGCCAGCATCTTGAGATCTTAAACTTAACTTGGCAAACATAGATTAGATATGGTTAAGTATATCATTACTACTAATTTACCTTGTCTATTCTATATTGCGATATACTTATGTATGTCAAAACAGACCAACCTAACATTAAGCGCTTAACAAATAAAAATGGTATGGTATGGTATTAAATGTAATAAACTAGTTAGTCAAAACTGTTAGCATACTTCCATAAGAAAGTTAACAAACTTATGTTAGTAATCAAAAAATAATTCCTCCATAAAAATGTATAGTTTTTGTCTACTTTTCATACTTTCATTGTGTAGTACTTTTCAACAATACTTTTTTTCACTTTATGCCAGAGAGCTGGCATAAACACAATACATTGCTTGGGTAACTAACAGGAAATAGGTTTACCTGTTGATGCATCATTTCTTAATTAATCAAATTTTTTTGAAAAGGACTGATTATTAGCAATTCAGAACTAGTTAAGAAACAAAGGCCACAAAACAAAAAAATCAAAACAAATAATTTTAAGAATTAAGGGTAATTAAATGAATGATAAAAGTAAACTTAAAGACCAACTTGATCACCATAATAACTGTCTGAATTTTACAGACAAGTAAAACTCACATCTATTTAAACAGTGTTCATTAACTGATTTTAGTTAAGAAAGTGATTTGAACAAAAATGTACTGCCCCGTAGCCCCACAAGAACCGAGTTCACTGTCAACTCTGGCAACTAACATACAACAAATAAATCTCTTGGTAAAATCACTTGGAACCAGTATTGTCAGAGCCTGAACTATAAACAAATATGAAACCATTTGGTTTGTCTGTTGATGAGAATTTAGTGTAATTATTTTAGGCTAGCAGTCTATAATCTGAAACAATGTTTGTACTTTTGGTCACCAAAGTGTAGACAGGCCTTTCCTAGATTATGGGTTGTGTCCCATTAGTGGGGCATGGCCTACATTGCAGATAAGCCATGGCCAACTCCAACAACAACAATTATTTCTATAGCACATTTTCATACAAATAATGTAGCAAGAGAAAAAAAAGACAAAATAAGAATTAAAATTAAAGAACACTAATTAACCTAGAATAAAAGTAAGGTCCGATGACCAGGGAGGACAGAAAAAACAAAAAAAAATATGAGACCGCTCAGCCCCCTCTAGGCATTCTACCTAACATAAATGATATCAGTCAGTCCTCATTGTATTCAGGGTTCACATGGAAGGACTTGGTCATGTGGACTTCTGGCCTTTAATCCATCAATGTAAGGACATCACGGTGCTTTGATTAGGTGGTGGTGGTCAGGATCGCCAACACAGAAAACCAGAAAAAGAACAGAAGAGAGAGTAGGGGTTAGTACGGATTTTGGAGCCACCAGGAATAATAATGATAATTAATTGAATACACAGAGCATCAGCA
This sequence comes from Erpetoichthys calabaricus, assembly GCF_900747795.2. Taxonomy (NCBI): domain Eukaryota; kingdom Metazoa; phylum Chordata; class Cladistia; order Polypteriformes; family Polypteridae; genus Erpetoichthys; species Erpetoichthys calabaricus. The sequence continues at coordinate 24,486,332 of NC_041402.2, forward strand.
TTAAACTATAATGAAGCTATTAGAAAGCCATGTTAAAGTAATGTGTTTTCAGCAGTGTTTTAAAGTGCTCCACTGTATTAGCCTGGCGAATTCCTATTGGCAAGCTATTCCAGATTTTAGGTGCATAACAGCAGAAGGCCGCCTCACCACTTCTTTCAACTTTAGCTCTTGAAATTCTAAGGAGACACTCATTTGAAGATCTGAGGAAGATCTAAGAGTGTAAGGTGTAAGACATTCCGAAATATAAGATGAAGCGAGATTATTTAAGGCTTTATAAACTACTATAGTCATTTAGCCCGTTACAATAACGGGCGCTAGAACAGTAGTGCATAAACATTAGTAGGAACAGTCTATATTAAATGGCAAGGGACTTTGACCTCATTCTTTTTGTTGGTCGTATTTTTCTTTCTTTCAGCCTTTCTTTTGTTGATGTTTACTTGCTGAGCTGACCGTTCTTCATGGGCTGCCGCCGTGTATTGTGTGTCTTTAATTTTCTGTGACAGTAATACTGTCTTGTACGGCTCTATTCAATAAGGGCGCGTAGATAATTTAGTTCAAATGGCTCTGGAATATGTGAAGAGCAACAGGTGCAGATCTTTATTTACGCGTGCCTTTATTCACTGCGCCCAATTGAGGTCGTCCTTTTGAGGCTCGCCTTTTTGTGCACGCCCTTATTGAAGGATACCGTCTTGTACGTCCGCTGGCTTGTACGTCCATAATATACGTCCGTAATATACCTTTAATTTTCTCTGGCGGTAATACAGGCGTGCGCGTCGGTAATATGCCTTTAATCTCCACTGACAGTAATACTGGCTTGTATGTGGCTGTAATATGCGTCACTGTATTGTGTACCTTTAATGTCCTCTCGCAGTAATACTGGTTTGTATTTCCGTAAAACGCCTCTAACTTTCTCTGACAGTAATATCGCGTATAGCACCGTGCCCCGCGCATGCGCACTTCACCAGAAGACACCCACACACGGACACCTGGACACACATAGGGATTTTATATATATAGATAAGCAGTATTTTAAAGTCAATTCTGAATGACACAGGTAACCAATGTAGTGACATCAAAACTGGAGAAATGTGCTCGGATTTTCTTTTCCTAGTTAAGATTCTAGCAGCTGCATTCTGCGTTTGTTGCAATTGATTTGTGTCTTTTTTGGGTAGTCCTGAGAGGAGTGCATTACAGTAATCTAGTCGACTGAAAACAAAAGCGTGAACTGATTTCTCAGAATCTTTCAATGATTTCAATTTCAATTTCAATTCTTTATTGTCATGTGTACAAGTACAAGTACCATGTACAATGAAATGCTTGCTTGCATGTGCCCCTGCAGACAGTGAACATTGACAAAAAAACCCACACACAATAAATAAATGAATATAATAAGTAAATAAATAAAACCAGAATCCTAGGAATAAATAGAGACAGTGGCAGAAATATATGTGCAGGTAGCAGTGGAGGTGACACAAGGTTACTTATTGTTCATGAGTCTGATTGCAGTTGGGTAGAAACTGTTGCTGAACCTGGAGGTGCGCATCCAAATGGATTTTAGTTGCTTCCCCAATGGGAGGATGGTGAAAAGTGGCAGAGCAGGGTGGCTGGGGTCCCACCTGATGTGGTTCACTTTCCTGAGACAGCGTGTAGTGTGGATGTCATGGATCGCAGAGAGCTGTGTGCCCGTGATCTGCTGTGCTGTGTTCACTCAGTCCTGAACTGAGCAGTTGCTGTACCAGGATGTGATGCATCCTGTCAGGATGGATTCCATAGTACACCTGTAGAATCTGCACAGGGTTGTGGGGAACATCCGGGCTTTACTCAGTCTCCTGAGGGAGTAGAGGCGTTGTTGGGCTTTCTTGACTACTGCCGCAGTGTGACTTGACCATTTAAGGTCATCAGTGAGGGTGGCTCCGAGGAACCTAAAGCTGCTGACCTGCTCCACAGCCTCACCTCCGATGTAGATGGGGCTGTGCTCTGTTGCCTGTTTGCAGAAATGCACAATCATCTCCTTAGTTTTGCTAACGTTGAGGGTGAGGTTGTTGTCCTGACACCATTCTGACAGGAGTCTGACCTCCTCGATGTAGGCCGTCTCATCGTCCTCGCTGATCAGACCTATTACAGTGATATCGTCAGCGAACTTGAGGATGGTGTTAGAGCTGTACTTAGCTACGCAGTCATGGGTGTAGAGAGAGTAAAGCAGGCCGCTCTGCGTGGTGCCAGTGTTGATGGTGATGATGGAGGAGGATTTTCCACCAATATGCACTTGCTGAGGTCTGCCAGTGAGGAAATCCAGTACCCAGTTGCACAGTGAAGAGCTAAGCCCCAGATCCAGGAGTTTAGCGATGAGCTGGGATGGAATGACGGTGTTAAATGCAGAGCTGTAGTCCACAAACAGCATCCTGGCATAGCAGTTCTTGTTCTCCAGATGAGACAAGGTGGTGTGAAGTGTTATGGAGATGGCATCCTCTGTGGACCTGTTGCAATGGTAGGCAAACTGGAGGGGGTCCAGACTGTCAGGGATGATGTCCTTGATGTGTTCTAGCACCAGCCTCTCAAAGCACTTCATGGCTATGGGAGTAAGTGCTACTGGGCGGTAATCATTAGGGCAGTCTACTTTATTTTTCTTTGGGACAGGGATGATGGCTGTGTGCTTGAAGCAGGTGGAGACAGATGAAACTCTCAGAGATGTGTTAAAAATATCCGTAAAGACAGCAGCTAGCTGGTCGCAACATGTTTTTAAAACGCGACCTGAGACTCCATCTGGGACGGGTGCTTTGTGGATGCTGAGTCGGGAAAAAGTCTTCCTCACGTCATCCTCGGAGAGACTCAGGCTGGAGTCTTGTGGCGATGCAGGGGGTTGCACGGGCCTGTCCATGTTAGCAAGCTTGAAGCGAGCGAAAAACACGTTCAACTCATCTGAGAGTGAAGCAGCAGTAGCTGTGGCCGCGTGTGTCTGGGGTTTGTAGTCTGTGATCAGTTGAATACCCTGCCACATCCGACGAGCGTCTGCTGTGCTGTTAAACTGAGAGTCCTGTTTGTGGGTATACTGGTGCTTTGCGTATTTAATGACTTTTTGGAGATCCTACCTGCTCTTTTTGTATGCCTGTGTATCTCTGGAGTGAAACGCACTGCTGCGCTCACAGATCCGCTGGCGTACTTCAGCACACAGCCAGGGCTTCTGGTTGGGAAATACACATACAGACTTTGTGGGTACGCAGTCATCCACACATTTCCCGATGAAGCCTGTGACAACTGCGGCATACTCGTACAAATTTTCAGAGGACTCTTTGAAAACATCCCAAACCACAGATTCAAAGCAGTCCCTAAGTTTCTCCTCCGCTTCCAAGGTCCAACAGTGCACCTCTCGCAAGACCGGCTTTGCGCGCTTCAACTGCTACTTGTAAACAGGGAGGAACAGCACAGAGCGGTGGTCTGACTGCCCGAGGTTCAGCCGCGGGAGCAAGCGATATGGGTTTTTGTGTGCGGTGTAGCAGTGGTCCAACGTATTAGCACCCCTGGTGGGACAGGAGACATGTTGGTAGTATTTGGGGTAAACAGACCTGAAGCTTGCTATAAGATATAAAAGGTCTAACTTTTGCTATATTTCTTAAGTGAAAAAATGCTGTCCTAGTGATCTGATTAATATGTGATTTAAAATTCAGGTCACAGTCAACAGTTACCCTTAAATTCTTTACCTCCGTCTTGACTTTTAATCCTAATGCATCAAGTTTATTTCTAATAACCTCATTATATCCATTATTGCCAATCACTACAATTTCTGTTTTCTCTTTTATTTAGTTTGAGAAAATTACTACTCATCCATTCAGAAACACAAGTGAGACATTGTGTCAGTGAATCAAGAGTGTCGGGGTCGTCAGGTGCTATTGATAAATACAGTTGCGTATCATCAGCATAGCTGTGGTAGCTCACGTTATGCCCTGAGATAATCTGACCTAACGGAAGCATGTAAATCGAAAAGAGCAGCAGACCCAGGATAGAGCCTTGTGGCACACCATATAGAATATCATGTGTCTTTGAAGTATAATTACCACAACTAACAAAGAATTTTCTACCTGCCAGGTAGGATTCAAACCAATTTAAGACCCTGCCAGAGAGGCCCACCCATTGACTAAGGCAATTTCTAAGAATACTGTGATCAATGGTGTCAAATGCGGCACTCAGATCTAAGAGGATGAGAACAGATAAACAGCCTCTGTCTGCATTTACCCGCAAATCATTTACTACTTTAACGAGTGCAGTTTCTGTACTGTCATTTGTTCTGAAACCCGACTGAAACTTATCAAGAATAGCATGTTTATTGAGGTGGTCATTTAGCTGCATAATGACTGCCTTCTCTAGAATTTTACTTAAGAAAGGCAAGTTAGAGAAGGGTCTAAAATTTTCAAAAGCAGAGGAGTCAAGATTATTTTTCTTGAGTAGGGGTTTAACTACAGCAGTCTTAAGACAGTCTGGGAAGACCCCCATATCTAATGACAAGTTTATTATGTCAAGAATACTATCAATTAGCACGCCCGATACTTCTTTGCAAAAACTTGTTGGTATTGGGTCAAGGACACAGATGGAGGGTCTCAGTTGAGAAATTATTTTATATAAATCAGGTAAATCTATCCTGGTGAAAGAATTTAATTTGTTTATAATGGAGTACTGGGCCTTAAGAGGATCAGTGTTGGGGAGATGTACTATATTGTTTCTAATATCATTAATTTTTTGATTAAAAAATACAGCAATAGCCTCACAGGTTTCACTGGAAGTATTTTGGAGGCATTCCATTGAGTGACCTGGGTTTAGCAGACGATCAATCGTAGAGAATAAGACTCTGGGATTACTAGTATTGTTATTTATAATTCTAGAGAAATAACACCACATCTCAAGATGGACTATGTTGTTGTATTCTGCTATTTTAACCTTCAATATCTCATAGTGTATATTTAGTTTAGTTTTTCTCCATTTATGCTCAGCTCTACGGCATGTTCTCTTTAAATCAGACACTCTTTGGGTTTCCATGATATAACAATGCTAGAAGATTTTTTAACTGTCTTTTCAGGTACGACTATGTCAGCAGCAGCTCTCACCTTAGTATTAAAATTTTCCAATTTGCTATTTACATTATCCTCGTTTTTGTAGTTAGCACTACAAACGGACTGGTTGCTTAGAATGTTTGTAAATTCTGAAGCTGCTGATGACTCAAAGAAGCATTTTTTAACAATATGCTTCTCGTGAATATTTTCTATCATTATTTCTATATTAAATAGTAAAATAAATTTGGTCTGATAGACCAATATCAACACTCTGCTTCACATCAACTTTTAGTCCTTTAGTAATTACTAAGTCTAACTCCAGATGAAACCCCAGACACCACTTGTGCTTGATTCACAGTAGCAGCATTGCAGGTGGATTGTGGCTCATCCTTAGTCACCTCCCCAACCCTACTTTGATGATCATGCTTGATTTATAGAAGTTGAGCACCCCACTCATTCCACTCAGACAATTAAAGCTAAATTCACAGAACTCCCCCCCACCCAGGCCCCCCTGGTAAATGCCACTAAATTCACAGAGGTATACCAGAGTGGGTAGCGAATACACTAGCATGTGAAAAACTATGTTGTAGCACCACAAAGGTTGTAAACAGCTGGCTGACTGGGAATTGAACCTGAGTACGATAAAGTATAGGAAGCCTCCATTAATTGGAGTACAGAATGTCATAATTATATGCCTTAAACATAAAAAAATGGATATGAGTTCTCCAGAAAGGAACTAACCAGCCTGCCCATTAAGACTCACCTCTAATCCAGCTAGCCTCAAAACTGCTAACAGCAGGCATCACACCTAGCAGACCCTTAAACAAGGCAAGCTAACAAAATAATTATAAATATCCCAAAAATATAAGAAAAACCTTACAAGAGGAGGGATGACCATAAACCCTTGGCTTGTGTACAAATGTACAATCAAATAATTATATAAAATAAAATATTTCTTGTATTTATAAACTGCGGTGGGTTGGCACCCTGCCCGGGATTGGTTCCTGCCTTGTGCCCTGTGTTGGCTGGGATTGGCTCCAGCAGACCCCCGTGACCCTGTGTTCGGATTCAGCGGGTTGGAAAATGGATGGATGGATGGATTGTATTTATAAATTCAAATTGGCAAAATGAGTTGCCTGAAAGTGCAAGTCTAAATCACAATTCAGAAGACACACTTTTCAAATAGAAGCAAGAAAATCATAAAAAACAGTTATTTCAATAAAAACAGCAATACATATCAATACGCCTAACACAAGCACCATGATTTTCTGATCGGAGTGTACTCAGCTCTGGACTTAAATAGCCAAAGGGAGGGCTCAGAAAGAGTGATACCAGGGTGGTCCCGCCTCCTGGGGCTCCACCCACAAAGCACAAGGAATGAAGAACAGTTATAGGAACAATACATAATTGTAACTGTAACAGAAAATACATAAAAAATTTAAATATGGCATTCATTAAATCATCCATTTCCCACCGCTTATCTGAAGCCAGGTTGCTGGGCTAGCAGTCTTATCAGTGAGGCCTAAACCTCCCTTTCCCCAGCCAAACTTGCCAACTCATACAGTGGGATCTGAAGGTGTTTCGAGGCCATCTGGGAAATATAATTATCCCAGTGAGCCCTGAATCTAAAGTGCCTGTCTAGTAAACGGCAGATCTTGAGTTCAGGTCTCAGTGGTGCTTGCTCCTTGTGATCTTCCTTTCAGTTGATTTCAAAAATGAGAATAAAACATAAAATGCACAAAATACTGACCCTTATGTAATACAGTCATTGTTCTAATTTTTGCTGCATGGAAATAGTGTAATTAAAATTCTACTCTGATGGATCTATTCTTTTAAAACTAAGACTTGCATCAACAAAAAATATATATATATATATATATATATATATATATATATATATATATATATATATATATATATTTTATTTTTTTTAAATTATTTGTTACATATGTCTCTTTCTGCTCTGCACAACCCTGATGTAACCAGGGTATGTGCATTCACAGAACGGATATTCTGGGAAAGCCACAGCAACGTAACATGTTAAATGCTGTAATTATTAATGTGTGGTGTGTAATTACTAACACCATGTGAAAAGAGGCAAGAAAATCGACCCTTACTTAATGGTGATTATAACGAATAGAATTAAAGGTCATTAGAGACCTCTATGAATGTGAAGAACTTGAAAAATGTTGAATGTATAAAGAGACTGTCTTTTTTTCTTATTAAAATTGAACAGAATATAACTGAAACAAAGTGATACATATGATATGCACCCATCTGCTCAAGGAGGAGGACTTCATTGTGTCGAGACTTTAAGTATTATCTTAAATCTAAATGGAAAACATATTTGCAGGTCTGGTGCCATCATTAAGGTCGAATTAGGCATTCACCTAGGGCACAGATCATAAGGAGGGGAAAAACCCAGCCGCACATGTTAGCTACTGAAGAGTCAGTTGGCACACTAATAAGCTGGGCCTAGGGCACAAAATAACCAGGCACCGGCACTGCATATTTGAGTCTACATAAAGCTCTAAGGGTTATTATATTCTATTTAAAAGTAAAACACTAACATCAAAATATATCGTATTCATGTTGTTGATATTATATTTTGATTATTTTATGGCTCTTCTTTAACATTGCCTTGCTCTCCAGGATAGGCTTCTACTGAGTAACTTTTGGTTGCAGGATATGACATGACCCTAAACTAAATTAGGCAGGTTTGATAGGTGATGGATAACTCTTTATATGGCAAAGAAAAAGTAAATTGATATGTCATGTTCTATTATGTTGATCATTTCAACTCCCTTATTTAAGTGTATGACATTACAAGTAAATCCGACTGCAACTGACAGCTGATTGGTTACAGCATTGGTTACAAGCACAAATTAGTTATTTGTTGGTTCTGAAGCAATCCATTATACAGATAAACATATTAGTAATGAAAGCTTTTTTTGTCTTGAGGTTGTTTCTTGAGGTGTCTTATGCAAATGCAATAGTTTCTCTCTTCCTCCCTCCCTATGTCTTCGAAAGCAATTTTTGCTCACAACTTGTTTTTTGGTTTGCTCACTCATATACCACCCCATAACTCCTTGTGTAGTACCAGTGCTATATATACCAGTAAGCACTTTGAGCTACATCATTTGTATGAAAATGTGCCATATAAATAAAGGTTGTTGTTGTATATACTGTAGGCTGAGAATCAGTATGATTGTGATATCTCCTCAATAACAGATTTAATCATTAGTATTCCTGCATGGAAAACTCTCATTGGTGACACAATATGGTTTTTAAGTCTGATTATGTCCCAATTAGTGATACATAAAAGACATATTAATAGAAATCTAGTGAATAATAGAATGCCTAAGATTAACCTTTTTATTAAAGATCACAGATGGCAAACTTTTGTTACAGATCTCATTATTGTTTCTGATAAATAAGATAGTTAAGATAGTTTTTTAATGAAAATATAGTAGTGTAGATGTAACCTTACTCAGCCATACTGGGCAAATTTAGAGGCACTAGTTAACCTAACATGAAAGTCTTTAGAACATTCTAGACAAGAATAGTCCATTCAGCCCAACAAAGCTGTTCAGTCTTATCTACTTAATTCTTCCAAAATATCCCTACAGTCCTACTGTCTACAGCAATAGATAGATAGATAGATAGATAGATAGATAGATAGATAGATAGATAGATAGATAGATAGATAGATAGATAGATAGATAGATAGATACTTTATTAATCCCAAGGGGAAATTCATATACTTGGTAGCTTATTCCATGGCTCTCTGTGTGAAGAAAAACTTGAGTGTGGAATTTTTCCTTAACAAGTTTCCAGCTGTGTTCCAGTGTTCCTGACAAGCTCATTTTAAAATAACAGCATAGTTTTTTTTTAAAATAAAAGGCTCAATCCACTATACTAATTCCCTTTATAATTTTAAACACTTCAATCCTGTCTCCTCATAATCTTCTTTCGCTTAAACAGAAAATGCTCAGTTCTTTTAACCTTTCCTCATAAATCATCCCCTGTAGTGCTGGAATCATCCTAATCACTATTCTCTGTGCTTTTTCTAGCTCTGTTATGTCCTTTTTGGAACCTGGAGACCAAAACTGCACATAGTACTCCAGGGGCCTCGTGTATAATTGGTGCGTATGCACAAAACTGTTGCGTACTCCCATTTCCACGCTCAAATCACGATGTATAAAACCTAAACTTGGCGTAAGGCCACGCACATTTTCATGGTAGCTCCAACCCTGGCATACGCAAGTTCTCCACTTGGTTTTGCAAACTGGCAGCACCCAGTGTCAAAGCAGTGCTTTTGTTCCAGTGTGGTTTCCCTTTCTTTTTTAGATGCACATCCCTGACACGGCTTTATCATATAGATAGATAGATACTTTATTAATCTCAAGGGGAAATTCACATACTCCAGCAGCAGCATACTGATAAAAAACAGTATTGAATTAAAGAGTGATAAAAATGCAGGTATAACAGACAATAACTTTGTATAATGTTAACGTTTACCCCCCCGGATGGAATTGAAGAGTCACATAGTGTGGGGGAGGAACAATCTCCTCAGTCTGTCAGTGGAGCAGGAGAGTGACAACAGTCTGTCGCTGAAGCTGCTCCTCTGTCTGGAGATGATACTATTTAGTGGATGCATTGGATTCTCCATGATTGACAGGAGCCTGCTCAGCGCCCGTCGCTCTGCTACAGATGTCAAACTGTCCAGCTCCGTGCCTACAATAGAGCCTGCCTTCCTCACCAGTTTGTCCAGGCGTGAGGCGTCCCTCTTCTTTATGCTGCATTCCCAGCACACCACCACGTAGAAGAAGGCACGCGCCACAACCGTCTGATAGAACATCTGCAGCATCTTATTGCAGATGTTGAAGGACGCCAGCCTTCTAAGGAAGTATAGTCAGCTTTGTCCTCTCTTGCACAGAGCATAAGTATTGGCAGTCCAGTCCAATTTATCATCCAGCTGCCTCCCAGGTATTTATAGGTCTGCACCTTCTGCAACCTATAACATATACACTGAAATTAACTGCATATTGTTTATTAGTTTAAGGCATCTGATTGTAATTAACCTGTAACAATATAATGGTCCATGGAATATCCAAACTATTCCAAATACCATAGCTGCTTTAGCGTTGTTACTCTCATTGCACCTTCTTCTTCTTCTTCTTCTTCTTTCAGCTGCTCCCATTACTGGTTGCCACAGCAGATCATCTTTTTCCATATTACTCTCACTGCACCACTCGGAGTATTTAAATCACTGTATCTGAGTGGGGAATCACAGCTCTACAGCAGCTGATCGGAAAGAGAATTATCGCTATACAGCATCAAGCACACGCTGCCTCAGCCTTGCTGCTTATTTGAGCTCGCTCTCATATGACAAATGCTTCAGAGCCTTTCCTGTACTGACCTCGTGGATAAGAAACAGTTTAATCCCAAGAACTATAAACACAATCAATCAGTCCATCATGTGCTCTTTGTAGAACTGTCTGTACTTATAAGTTCAATTACCTCACTGTAAACTTGCGATACAGTTATAATATTGCACAACCTGAGCCACTTTATAAAGCATGTATTTACATATGATGACGATATCATTTTCAAGATGAAATGCAGCAATATATTTTTATTATACAGATAAAACTAACTTCATTTAAATAATCTATATTCTTAATAATTAAACGTATGAGGACACGGTGTTGCAACGCTAGCAACGATCTGGTGCCTCGTTCAGGGATTGTTCCTGCCTCGTGCTGTATTCTTGCTGGGGCTGGCACGACACTGGAAGGATAGATGGATAGAATAATTAAATATGTACTACGAAGATATTTCAATGATCCTTACAAGTTTTGAAGAATCTGCGTTCTCAACTTACAGATGGCTTAACATCTATTACAGAGCTGATTGTGTGGTGATTGGGTATTTGGAGAAAGTAAAGGAAGGACAGGAATTGGGGGTTAGTATGTTTGAAAGAGACAGTACTGCTGCAATAAATTATTTAATCGAAGGTTGTGCACGGCTCAGCAAGCATCTTGCGTGAGGCATGAACAATCTCTGGACCAGGCGCCAGCTCGTCACTATCACTGTGCCAGTGTGTTCCCATGTTTAATACAT